>NW_021680851.1:3202-26711 GCF_001412515.2 Diachasma alloeum | reverse complement strand
ATTTTTTTTTTTTTTTTTTTTAGTTTTTTGAGTAAACTCAAAAATATTATTTTTTTAGTTTTGAAGTACCCACAATTGTAGTGTCGAAAGTGCGAGAAAGGAACTGAAATTCACGAAAACAAACTTTTTCTTAAATACAGAATAACTACTTAAGTTAGTGCACTGAGAACGAGATTGAACATTTCGATTAATAAACAACCTCGAGTGAGTACTTGCTCTAAATTAAAATTTCAAGAAGAGATTTTCTAGAGGGAATTAGACAACAAAATCAATTATTATTATTATTATTATTATTATTATTATTATTATTTTTCATTATTTTTGATCAAATAATGGAAAATTAAAACATTTTGTGAATACAGTTGAATAAAAAAAAAAAAAAAAACTCATTATATTTTAGTGAAAAGAATTCTTATTATTTCAAATAATAATGAAATTATTAACGTAATAATTTCAAAAGCTTTTGAAAGTTACGACCCTTAATTTATTGACATGTTTAAATTTTGGTAGTTGCTTGAAGTAGTTGCTTAGAACGTAATTATACGCAAAGTAATTGGTTGGAAAGTAGTAGCTTTGAACTTTAGATTGAATGAAATTTTTGTGAAAAATTTTGTAATTAGAGGAATTTTTTTGTTTTGAGTTTTTTTTTGCAGATGCTGGAATCTAACAGATTTGCGTACGCATGATTCTTCAAATTGAAGAGAAATTTGAATCTCACACTGATATTTTCACAAAATTAATGAATATGTATTAAACAAATTATGTTTTCAAGTGTAATATCCAAAATTTTATTCCCCTAAAAGAATCGAACATTCAACGAGTCGAAGTATTCCCAAGACCGAAGGAATGCTGCATCAGCATACAGTGCATCGCTCCCGCAAATTTCAACACGTTCAACGACCGATTTTGCGGCTATTTCCCAATCAATTCATAAAAGAATATTCTGGAATTTCATGGTTTTTGTCACGGGGCAAAAACTGCCTCGAAGAAGCGCCCGTAATTAGCCAGATTTTGGAAGTAAAAGACCCAGCGGAAATAGCTCGCGGAATCGATCGGATAGTGATCAACTCCGGTAGTAATTCGAAGAATAATTATCGATACTGCGTAAGGTGACTTCTTGATATGAAAGATTTCGGGAAGCGATCGTTGTTTGCTAATTTGGGGTTTAATCTCCCTAAAATCGAGAGTAGCCGTTTTTCTCGCGCCTAAGGGACACATCAAAATTGATAATTTTATAGTGCTGACGTGCTCAATTTTCAATCTTTTAAACTTTTTCTGAACTCAGTGAGTGGACGTTTATCTCAGTGCACAAGTACCCACAATTGTAGTGTCGAAAGTGCGAGAAAGGAACTGAAAATCACGAAAACAAACTTTTTCTTAAATACAGAATAACTACTTAAGTTAGTGCACTGAGAACGAGATTGAACATTTCGATTAATAAACAACCTCGAGTGAGTACTTGCTCTAAATTAAAATTTCAAGAAGAGATTTTCTAGAGGGAATTAGACAACAAAATCAATTATTATTATTATTATTATTATTATTATTATTATTATTATTATTATTATTATTATTATTATTCTTATTATTATTATTATTATTATTATTTTTCATTATTTTTGATCAAATAATGGAAAATTAAAACATTTTGTGAAAACAGTTGAATGAAAATTTTTTTGTAATAATTCTTCTAATTACCCTTATTCTTTATGATTCAAATTATATGCTGAAAATATTAAAACTAACACAAATCTTTTGGTTGTGTCAAAAATCCCTAGTTCTTCCTAAATTTTCCTTTTGATCTTCCGTCTGTAAACTATCAAATTATAGAGAAAAAGGTAGGAGTATAAAGCTATAGAGAGTCGTCCTTCCATTAAAAATAAAACAAGATGAATAAAGATAAATTTTCAGAAGAATAAAAATATCTTGGATCATTTAAGCAGTTAGTTTGGAACTTTAAGTAAATTAGTATTTTACCCGTTGTCTTTCGACGCTGATAACGTCTCCAGACATAACACAAGACACAACTTGACAAATAAGAAATTGTAACAACACTCTTTTGAGAATTATGTTTATATAGAGTCAAACATGTTTAAATAAGTCGGGACTGTTTTCAATGATGATTTCTGGGAGGTTTTAGTTGGAAACAGACTAGGACCCTCCTTATGTGAGATCTTACAACTTCCTAAATTTTTCTTGACTTTTTAACTTACAACTTCAACAACTGAAGTTGTAATACCTCAAATAGTTCCTGGTGTGATTGCCGGGGCGGCAATATTTTCACGAAGGGGAGTAGTGTCACGTGCCCCCTTCGAATCCTTTAAACTATATCCCATCTGAAGGATGTCAAGGAACGGAACCAAAAGAACGATCGTCTTGAAGTGAAGTCCGATGCTCGATTATTATCTTGTGATATCTTGGCCGATACACATCTGTCACTTGGCTTGCCTCTGAATTATTAATAAACCACCCCATCCATTTTATTAACTTGTGTTGTGTGTCTTTCTCTGGATATAACAATATTCATCAGATCATGAGAAACTGATTTTTTTAGTTTCTATTTTTTTTACTCTTTTTAGCAAATGCTAAAATTAGTTGTTTTTCGTTATTCCACGTTGTACTCATACGTAATCGAAATATTGTGACAAAAAAAATACTCGGAAAACAACGAATTTTAGTATTTGCTAAAAAGAGGGAAAAAAATGAAAACTAAAAAAAATATTTTTTCATGATCTAATAAATGTAAAGCAAAACGGATACTTGGGTTTGTTCGTCGGAGTATAGCGAACATTTCAAAAAAAAACGTTGAAATCGGATGAAAACTGTGGTCCAAGGAGCATTTTTAATCTAAAAACGTGAAAAATGACGTTTTTGGTGGATATACAGGGCAAAACGGTTCGCGTCCGAAATTTATCTCACTTTTTTATATATCCCTTCATATATCAAAAGTCATCCAATGGCTCTTAAGGCCGATCTGAGAATTTCAAATTTCACCGCGGTCTCCTCTTAAGCGATAGGAAACGGTCTGTTGAGTTACTCCAAGCTGTTTTACAAGTTGCTTTTCCATCTGGCAAGAGTATTCATCCAGCAACGCTTGCAGTTCCTGGTCATCCACCCTTACAGGGGCCCCGGTACGTTCACGGTCTCTAACGTCGAAATCATCTTCTTTAAATCGCTTATACAAATACTCACATGTACTTTTAGATACAATGTTGTCCCCAAGAACAGAACAAATCGATTGACATGCTTTCCTAACAATTTTTCCTTGATGGAATTCATAGCGAATGCAGTGTCTAATAAATAGCTCATCGGTCTGCATGTTTTCTTCACAGAATTTAAGGTTATGTTTATGACTCCCTTATGTTTTGATACTACATAACAAACCCCACCATATCATATGTAAGCGGTAAATTTGAATTACTTTCATGACACGGAATCGAAGTGTCCCAAAACTTATTTGTACACCTAATACCATTGGCTGACTGGAAGCCAACCAAAGGAAGATAACTCTGTTCGGAACATTTTACAGACGACTGTTTTGATAGGAGTCAATTTCGAGTACGTCTGCAGCCCAAAAGTATTCCAACACGTTTTGGAGATTCTCCTACAGCCTGTGTCAACTGTAAATGCAAAACTTGGCGACATTCCCCTCATTCATCTTTCAGGTATAGCACTTACACATTTGCTCATCAAGTAACATGAAAATTTATTAATTTCCATATATTTCAAATGTCCAATTTTTCATTGCAGATTTCGTTTGGATAATCCGGATCCTTCGAAGAAATGGTTAAAACGAATTAGCATATCTGATTGGATGCCTTCTAACACCAGCTGTTTATGTTCGAGTCATTTTGAAGGATCGTGTCTGAGAAAAGTCAAGGGAAAATACTGGAGTTTCTAAGAGGATAGTGTCAATATTCCATCCTAATATGTGTCAGTCATCTGAATCTCAATTGTCTCTAATCTCTAATTGTGATTTTTCACCTCGCACGTTTTTCAAAATCTGAACATGTCTGCAGAGTATTTTTTTACGTTTCTATATGTCATAATAATCCAAAAGTATAGTCCTAGCAACACTCTACTACAACTACAAAAGATTTAGAATAATAGAGTGTTACCGATTTTTTACTGCCACGGTGGTGACCAAACTTGACAAGTCTTCGTATTTCTATCAAGACTTTTAATTTTCAGATAATAGAACAAGTGTATTGATTTGTTTGACATCTGTCCAGTATTATATATTCATTTGCACAGATCACTTTGGGTTTTTATCAACAATCAATTCTGACATAGCATAGTTGTATTCAGCGGTTGTTCATGACCCACCTGAGTATTACTCTCAGTTTGCACCATATAAACACCTAAAACATTTCTCTAAATACCTTAGTGATGATACAACTTCACTCCCACAGGTTTATGTATGATATAACACGGTTGTGACAGCCACGGTTGTGACATTCTGTGTTAAAACCTAATCGCACTTCACGCCAGCTATGCATTCAAAGCTCTCTGAAGGTGATAAGTTTCAGGCAATGAAATATTACTTATTTAATGAAAAAATTAGCTAAGAAATTACTCCACATGTAACAAACATGAGACCACGGTAGTGACAGAATAATTTGTGACTTATGTTTTTCACCTCTCGAGTAGTCTTTCTTCGAAGTGCAGATGTGTCTAGTCAGTTTTTACTGGTGTAAATACTGGACCTTACTCCTTCATTATAGACATTCGGTGCATGCGTCATGTGCAAATATCGGAAAGGGGGCGACCATAGTTGAATCCAAATTTTTTCAAATAGTCCTATAATTGTGGAATATCTTGGAATATCTTGTGGATCATATCTTGTTGAGCACATTCAAAAACTATTCCCAAAATTTCAAGTACCTTGTCCACCCCATTTTCGAGATATACATCATCAAAAATGGAAAAAACACAAAAATTGAATGTTTGGCGATGCATATTTCAAAAATGGGGTGGACCAGGGACTTGAAATTTTTGGGAATATCTTTTTAATGTGGTCAACAACATATGATCCAAATTTTGCGTCTTTATACCATTTCGCAATTTTGACCAAGTATACTTACTGCGGAAGTACCTTAAGGGGATTAAATAAGCACCATAATTGAGGGATAATCTGAATTAAAGGATTATATTTCCTATTTTCAAACAATACAAGACTTCTGGTAATTGGTCTAATGACTTTTCCTTGAGATCTAGGGAGTGGATAAGGCTAGGCGACTTTTGTACACGCAAAAGGGATTGACTCTAATAAGATNTGGGAATATCTTTTTAATGTGGTCAACAACATATGATCCAAATTTTGCGTCTTTATACCATTTCGCAATTTTGACCAAGTATACTTACTGCGGAAGTACCTTAAGGGGATTAAATAAGCACCATAATTGAGGGATAATCTGAATTAAAGGATTATATTTCCTATTTTCAAACAATACAAGACTTCTGGTAATTGGTCTAATGACTTTTCCTTGAGATCTAGGGAGTGGATAAGGCTAGGCGACTTTTGTACACGCAAAAGGGATTGACTCTAATAAGATAAAAGAGGCAAAACTAGTCGTGTCTAGGGGATTGCAAACAAACAACTATTAACAATGACTTTCCTTGACTCTAATGGTGCTAATGAAACACAAGTGAAGGCTCACCGTTGGTCTGTCAATGTGTGGGGAACAATGGGGAACCAATGGGAAACAATGGGAAAATAATGGGCAACAATGTGAAACCAATGGGAAGATGCTGGAGGCATCCAGTACTCACGACCACGTGGGAGAACTCGGGGTGCAGGACGTCTGGACTCCAGAGCCTTCAGTCGCTCCGGCGACTTCTGGATTCCTTTTTCACATGACTGGGAATGTCTGGAAATATTCCAAGTGATTATCTCCACGGCAATTCCTCTTTTTACTTATTTTCTGCAATGCGTTAGCTGAGCCGAAACAACACTTGGGGCAGCTGACTAGCGAGTGAGTCTTCGTTCTCAGATTCACTTTTATTCCTCTGTTCGCGTATCTCCCTCGCCCATTTCCGCGATTATTCGGGGTCACTCTTGGATCTCTGCGGGACCGAGGGTCTAGGGGGGCACTTCAGGGCTGTGTGGTGAATTATCGTCGAGGGGGGTCCAATTCCAGGGGCTATCATGGTGGGTCCGGCTACCTGTTGAGTAACTGGATGGGCCAGCTATGCTGATGATACTCGAGTAATGTTGTCTCAGCTTCCCGGGGAGGGGGGCGGTGAAGGGGGATGAGGGGAATACTGAGGAATTAGGTGATCAACGGTGGTGGGAATCTATTATTTAGGGGGCTCATTGTATGGGTCAACATTATTGAATTCTGTGCCTCGTCACAGAGTAAAGAATTCACTGAACGCGGATCACCAAGAGGCTTCCAGGAGAGAGAATTACAACAGGAAACAGAAAATGGTAACGTGAATTTCCAAGGGACAATCGTCAGATTCGACGAGCAAGGAGCACTTTCAATTCTGCCACTGAAAAATGAGAAATTCCGAACAAAAAAAAGGATTGACCGAGCAAATAGCTCGGGGTGACAGTAAAAAAAAAAGAAAGTGAAAGAATTGGTATCTTGCTCAACTCCTGGTATGACTCCAAACATTCGTAATTCATCATGACAATGGACGAAAAACAAACTGAAAAAAAACGTGGCGTCATTGGCAAATTTGGCATTTTTCAACTTTTATTTCGAAATATATATTATATATTATTATATTCTTCTATATTCTGTATATTCTGTGAATAATATTTCGCCAAGGGCTGTCGATGGGTGAAAACAATGAAGGAAATTTTTCACTGGGAATTTCCGTAGATCCAACGACAGTTTTTCATTAATTATTGAAATACTCCGTTAGTGAAACACTGAAAGGCATTTTTATTTATTATAGATGAATATCTCATACAAGAAACATACTCTATGCGATTTGATTCTCCAACAACATCTCCAGCTTCGAAATGTCACCGAATTGTCGATCATGATCATCGTTATGACAGTTCTCCATCAGCATTGCGTCGTTGACTGTTCGAGTGTCAACAGAAATTGAAGGAAAAGGAGAGAATCATCAAATTGGAGAAAAGAAAATCCATTCGATTGGGGAACAAAACAGCCTCTTTTCGGAATATAATTGATGAGCTCCGTAGTGCTCGTAAAGTTTCCGAGTCATGTTTAACATTTTTGGAGTCTATTTCTGATGCGGGTGTCCAGGAATGTCTGGAACGCGTTTTTAAAAATGGTGAGTCCGAATCCATTTCACGATCGCAATATCCACCTGCCCTTCGAAGTTTTGCGTCAACTCTTTTTTTCTATTCACTAAAAGCTTATAATTTTGTGCGCGACAAAATGAATTCAGCTCTGCCTGCACCAGGTACATTACGTTCTTGGTACAATTCTATTGATGGGGAAGCCGGATTCACTTCTGAGAGTTTCGAAGCTTATCGCTTAAGGTCCAAGAAGCAAGAAAACGTAATGAACAGCTACTCGTTTCATTAATTATAGATGAAATGGGCATAAAAAAAGGAACATAACACGGTAAAGATGGTAAAGTTTACGGTCACGTTGACTTTCATGCGGCTATAGGGCCAAATGAAGGGTCAGAAGAAGCAAAAAATGCTTTAGTGTTCATGGTTTTCGGTCTCGATAACAATTGGAAATTACCTATTGGTTATTTTCTCATCAATGTAATTGTAGCAGAAACATCGAAGGAATTACTGAACAGTACGTTAATTCAATTACATGAGGTAGGAATCGAGGTTATTTCATTAACTTTAGATAGAACTAGGGAACACTTGGCAACGGTTGAGTCTTTAGAGGCTAGTTTTTTATCTCAAAAAATAAACCTTACTTCTCTCATCCTATAACATTGAAACATATATACGTTATTTTCGACGCCTGTCATATGTTGAAACTCATTCGGAACACGTTTGATGATGGGAAAATTCTGACTGATGATAAGGGGAGGAAAATTGAATGGCGTTACATATCACAATTAGCACACTTAAAGGACAAAGAAGGTTTACGTGCCGGGAACAAACTACGTTCAAGGCATATTGATTACTATAAAATGAAAATGAAAGTCAATTTGGCTGCCCAGACCCTGAGTCAAAGTATCGCGGACACTTTAGAATTCTGTATGAATGATCTTAAACTGCCACAATTTGAAGGCTGTGGAGCCAATATCGAGTTTATACGTAATGTAGATGTTTTATTTGATTTTCTTAATTCTCGCAATCCTTACGGTCAAGGGTACTAAGCCCCCTTCAGAGTAGGAAACGAGCAAATATGGAAATCACGGGTTGAATCCCTTCTTACGTACATCTCAACACTGCGAAATGGAAACGGGGAGTTGCTTCTTAAAACTAGACGTAAGATGGGATTTCTAGGGATGTATCCTGCTTCTTTGCCTGTGATAAATATTTATGATGAGTATGTCAAAGCAGCAAATTCTCAACTGAAATATTTATTAACTTATAAACTAAATCAAGATCGTTTGGAATTATTTTTTTGTGCTATTCGGGCTCGCAGCGATTGGTGTTTCAATCCTACGTCTATGTAATTCAGATCATCCTATACAAGGTTATTAATTTATCATCAAATAAAAGGTAATAATGGCAATGTAATTTTGCAAGATAGTACAAACATTCTGACGGTTAGCTTAGGCATTCAAAAGAAAGCACGTTTAGATCGATATGATCCTGATGTTTATGATGCAATAATTAATTTACGGGTATGTAAAAAATATGTTTTTCTGAATGAGCCTACGGAGGGGAAACGTGATACTAAAGCTAGTCAGTAACTGTTACCTGAATTGATGAGTGGTTTTCCACGAAATTCAGTTGTTTACATAGGTAGTTTTGTAGTTTGTAATATTTGGGCCCAGTTTAAGTGCGAAATGTGTCGTAGGGCTCTCATGTATTGTGATATTAACCATAGTATTCAGACTGATATTGATCGAAAGTTTCCAGACGATACAGGAGATTTATCTTATCGCAATGCATTAAAGTTGATTATGACTAAAACTCGAGGTAATTTAATACTTCCATCATTGGGTGCTTATCAATTAGTGATAGATTAAGCGGGATTGGGATACAATAAATATACACACAGTATTAACTCGTCAAGATTTATTCGATAAAGCACGTCACTCGTCTCGCGTCTAGCGTCCAACACGTCTCGTACAGGAATGTATAGCACACACACCGCAACCGGCCTGCGCATGTGCAGATCTCGTCCCCCTCTTAGCTTACGCAGATATGTCTTATACTATAGATAATGTTGTATTAGGACCAGGAGCTGGAGCCATATTCCAACACTCCCTCCCGACTGCTTCTGAGTCCTCCTTATGACAAGCTATCATCTAGTTTATGTACTCTTCTTTCCTAAACAGAGAGTAAAACAATAATTAGATATTTACATTCATTATTTTATCGACTTGGCGCTTGTGCAGTTCAAACGCCAGAGGTTTAGTAAACACGTCAGCCAATTGATGTCTCGAACTGATCCAGTTTACTTTGATCAAATTGAGGTTCACATATTCTTTGATGTGATGTGCCTTGACGTCTACAATATGTCTCAATTTATTTCCCCCACTAACTTCTGCACTACTCGTCGCTGCCTTATTATCGCACCATAATGTCATAGGCAACTGGGGTGGAAATATTAATTTCAGAGAATTGAAAATAGACAACATCTCTTGACTCGCTTCGCTCATCGCAACATATTCTGTTTGACAAGTAGATAGGGCTACATAAGACTGTTTATGGGTTCTCCAAATAATTGAATCACCAAATAGTTTAATTACAAAACCACACGTAGTCGAACAAAATCACACATGATCCTTTGCAATCAGCAAAGCTAGCATCTGAGTATGCTTCAATCACATCAGTCTCACCTGCATATCTCAGACATAGAGCAGTAGTACCTCTCAAATACCTCAGTACTCTCTTCACCATTTTCCAATCGTCATCAGTTGGACTCACCTGGTGTCTGCTCAAGATATTGACCGCGTAGGAAATGTGTGGTCTAGTCGTACCTGCTAGATATAGTAAACTAGCTACTACCTCTGTGTATGGACAATTCATTCTCTCATCAGTCATAACATAAATCTCACCTGCAATGTCTGATTCTCTCAGTTTGCGCTCATGATTAGATGCCTGTGTAATTAACGTTGGAGTTCTTTGAGGATATGAATTTTCAAACCCGTATTTAATGAGTAGTTTCTGAACGTATCTTTCCTGACTCAATTTTAATACTCTGTTCTCTCGATCTCATTTTATTGAGATATTTAAAAATTCTTTTGGCTCACCTAAAACAATCATTTCCAATTCAGAACTCAGTGCTGATTTAACCTCATCCAGCTTAAGTTTGTCATTACTCGCCATAATAATGTCATCTACATATAACAATAAGATTAGAAATTTATCGTCATGACTCCAAGTAAATAAGCAAGGCTCTAGATCAGAATTTACAAGTCCTACAACAAAGGCTATTTCAGTGAATTTCTTGTTCCCTTGCTTGGGACTAATTCGAAGTCCATAGAGAGACTTCTCCAGCTTACACACTTTAGGTTGTCTTTCCAGATCAGAATGTGGAGTCCCTTCAGGGATTTCCATGTAAATTTCCTCCTCAATATCACCATTCACGCCGTTTTAACGTCCAATTGATATGTATCTAAGTTATATTTATTGATAATAGCAAATACGGCCCTGACCAAGTGCATTCTGAATACTGGAGCATAGGTTTCTCTTAGTTTGGGATCTTTAAAACCTCGAATTACTAATCTTGCTTTATGACATGTCTTGCCTGTCGCTTCTAACTTGCGTTCAAATATCCATCTCGAATCAATTATATTAGCTTTCTGACCATTTTGATTACAGATAGGTCTGTCTACAATTTTCCTTACATGATTTTTACTCATCGAACTGGATTCCTCTTCTACAGCAACAGTCCATTTATTCTTTTCCCCTCCGTGCATGGCATCTTTAAAATTGATTGGATCAGAATTGATATCAGCAAGAAAAGCTTGACAGACCTCGTCAGTTGAATGGTCCAGACCTAACTCACCCTCACCCTGTGATAAACAAGCCAAAAATAATCCAGAAGTCAAACTCGCATCGATTGGTAATGTTTCAATGTTTGATCTCTGTGCTGTTCCACTGGTGGGTTTATCGACCTCTTTTATCTCTGTCCTAGGCGTCACCTTCCTCGGCCTATCCCTTTTTCTCTTTGCTACTCCCTCCGATTTGAATGTCTCATCAATATCACTTAAACCCTTGTCAAAACCTACAAACCAATCCTCCTTGTTTATCACTTCTTGAACTTCTGGGACATCTTTGATCTCACTTCTCTTGTACTTATCACCATAGACCTTTTTCTCATTGAACCTGATGTCTACTTTCATAGAATTTGCCTTCTTCTGGTTTCAGCAATATGTATCCTGTTAAAGTGTAACCAACCAGAACACCTCTCACACCTATTGCTCTAAATTTAGGTCCTACTTTTCTCTGAACATTCATGTACGCGAAACAGCCAAATCTCTTTATCTGATTAATATCAAAGCTATGTTTCGGTGCAAACTCTTCTAATGGAGTGTTCATTTCATCATATTTGTGAGGAGTTCGATTGTACGCGTATACAGCGGCAGACAGAGCCAGATCCCACATGTTTTCTGGTAGTTTCGCGTCAAACGTGTACGTACGGACCTTTTTCTAGATTGTCTGGTTGTATCTTTCCGAGACGCCATTATTTCCCGGAGTGTCAGGACTCGCCAGTTGTAATTCCGCACCTAATCTTTTCACCACCTCAACTGTATGTCCTCCGGTAAATTCTGTCCCTTGATCTGACCTAAGATAACAGATCTTCGCATTGTATCCCAACAAGGTTCTACAACTCCTGACAAACCTTTCAAAACACCGACGTGTTTCACTCTACGTTCTCATCGGGTATGCCATTGCAAATCTCGATTTATCGTCAATGAAGACTGATATAAACCTGTATCCTTTCGGATATGTGGTTGGAGATATTGGCCCCAGTACATCAGAGTGTATTACTTGCAAAGGTTCTGTTGCTCGACTTCTTATCTCTGGGAATGGCAATCTGTTGAATTTAGAAGCTAAACAAACCTCACACTCCATTATTGACTCGTCAAAAATTACGTCTCTTAATTCTTTGTTATCCGGGAATTTTAATTAAATTGCTTTGAGATATGCTATTGAAGCATGACCAAACCTAGCGTGCCTCAGTAATGCTTTATTATGATTACTACGAAGTTTATCTTTATCATTCACAAACGTATCAAAATTCTCGTCACTATCGTAATATCTCACCTCATCTGCATTATTTATTTTCCTATTCCAAATTGAGAAATCAAAGTTCGAGTGTATGAGTGAATCTAAAGTTGATTTAGGGTTCTCTATACTACTCAAATTGTCATCTCGTCCAACTTCAGATTGTTCACTCTCTATCACCTCGGTTGATGATTCCACAATTTGCTCGCCGCCCTCAATTGGGATTTCCTTATTCGAAACTTCTTCATCAAGCTTAGCTGTGACACTACACGTCATATATTTTCTTATCTCAGTCTCACCTCCTACCATATTAGCTATAACTCATCTAGTTGTATTCTTCTGAAATTGTTTACTGACCTGACTATACGTATTTATTTCCAAATCTATAATCCAATATGGTTTTCTATACACACCGGAGATAAATAATTCATTAGAATCTGGGTTAAAGATGTCTATTCTCTTGTCGTCCAGATGAATCCCAAGACCCATTGCTGCGAAACGTCTTAGTGACAGTAAGGTAGCTTAAAGAGCATCAGCAAATATAACCTCGTCTATCACAAATTTCTCTCCACTTAACAATTCGATTTCTACCTGACCTACTCCCTCCGTTTTGAAGTCCGCATTTTCATTTTTATTTGCACATTTAATCACACCCTTTGTTTGCCCGTCAATCGACTTGAATATTAGCTTCGAATTTGTTAAGTGCTCACTAGTACCAGAATCTGCTAGAAATTTAGTGATAAACTTATTTTTATGGAGATTTACTCCCACATGCAATGCCAGACCTACACATGGGTCATCATTCACGTCTATGCATTCTTCTGAACAGTTCTCAATTGACTCACCCTTTTCTTTGTTATCTGTTCCTGAGGTTTTGCTTGAGTCTTCCTTACTGATTTTTGTATGGACTTTGAACTTAGAATACCTGTTATCTCCTTTGCCTACTGGCTTGGTAAATCGACCCTTTTTCCCACCTCTGGAGTCATTCGCATCATCTGAACTTCTCTTCAATGACACGATTGCACGCCCAGATCCACGAAAAACTCTTCCACGCAAACTGTTATTTTTAGCATCAATTTTTGACTTGTATACCTCACCTGATTTTGGACAGTTTCGACCAAAGTGACCAAAACCTCCACACTCGAAACTTCTCACACCTTGAGCTGCAAAGTTTACGGTTCTCACCTCACCGCTGTTAGACTCGTATTGTTTCCTGATTGCTTCTTCCTGTCTCATAACAGTTTTCAATTGATCATAAGTCAGGGGTGGCTTATTGTCTGTTTTAGCTGAGGACTGTAACAACTGTACCATTGGTACAGACTTAATAATGGCATTCTTAAACGCGTCTCTCTTCTTCTCTTCAAACAAAGGGGTGGCATCAGGTGAATGTATGTAATTACTAATAGCTTCTTCAAATTTATCGCAAAACTCACCAGCTTTACATTTAGTAATATCATACCTCATGTTTGTAATTTCTAATCTTACAGAGGCTAAGGAAATGTTGTTCTCATATTTCTTGATTTCTTTGAGTTTCTTTAATATTTCAACAGGATCCTGCATTGATACTACTTTAGGATGATAATTTTATCTATGTGATTAATCAATATATCTCTCCCCTCGAATTTATGCTCGTCCAAAGTCGTTTGATCTCCTCTAAATTTTATACTATTATTTATCACACTAGCGCATGAGCGCTTCGTGCCCGTGGCTAGATTAAATTATGTTACATTATTTCATTTTATTGTCTCCTAACTTCATCTTTCAGATTAAATTAATTGAAATTTTTCAATATCCTAGTTTTAAGATTCGGTGTAGATTAGAGGGAAAAGAGAAATGTAGAGAGAAAGATGCTGCGGCAATGGGAGGGAACGGGCAAAATTCGAATGCAACTTTTCCGCCTTGGAACAATTTACATTCAGGACCAAAATCGTGGCAACGACACTGAGAGTCAAAAGAATTTTTCTTCAACTTGAATATCAAAATTTGGGCCTCTCACTCATAAACATGCATTTTTGGAATATTTGCCATCTTTCAATTTTATTGAAACTTTGTTCATTAGTTGATAGAGTACCTAGTAGCAGTTCAAGGCCGAAAACGAAATCTTGGCCACGATACCGGGTGTGAAATGAATTTTTTTGTCAAATTAAACATCAAAATTTAGGCCTCTTACCCACAAATATCGATTTTTAGAATATTTGCCATTTTTCAATTTTGCTGAAACTTTTTTCGTTGGTTGATAGGGTGCTCATCAATAGTTTACAGTTGAAAACAGAGTCGTGGCAACGATACCGGGAGTCAAACGAATTTTTTTGGTAGACAGAAAAATTGATTTTCTGGTGACCGTGGAAAACATCAAGATCGTCGGGTTTCCCTTTAACTCGGCGAAAATATCCACAAATTCTATCGAAATTATCGTATCATCTTAATGAGAATGAATCAATGAAGTTACGGAAGAGGTCATCATCGGAAAAACAGAGAAATCGATTTTTGATATCCGTGGACAGCGTTAAAATTGCTTTTTTCTATTATTACTGCGAAAACACCCATAACTTCGATGTCTGCTATTGTATTTTGATAAAATTATAATCGTGTCATTTTGATTATTTCGATTGCAGCGAGTGAATGAAGTGCCGAAGAGATCATCATTGGATGAATCCGTGGAAAACGTTAAAATTGTCAATTTTCTCTCTAATACTACGAAAATACCTACAAATTCGATGCCTGCTATTACATTTCGATAAAATTATCATGTCATTTTGGTTATGAGAAATGAATAAAGTGCCGGAAGAGGTCATCATCGAGAAAGCAGAAAAATCGAGTTTTCGATGTCCCCGGAAAACTTCAAAATCCTCGGTTTTTTCTTTAAAACTGCAAAAATAACCCAAAAATTCAATTTTTTCCACTGCAGTTTGATAAAATGGATGTAAAAAATATCAAAGAATGCAAATCGGAGATGGTAACTTTTATGCGATTATTATATAGAATTGGAGAATAGCCTTGGGGAAGTTTATAGCTTCCGCAGGCCTCATCGCAGTGTCTCCACGTGCCTCACGAACTTCCATTAAATTTTATCGAGGTAGAAGCAAGAAATAAAATTTGTTCTCTAAAAAACTGTCACAGAAGAAAATCGTCAACTCTTGGGTATTTTCATGTTTCTGTACTGAGTTTCATATACAGAGTAATTTTTTAAAATAAAACAAGTGGAAAATGGCTCTATTGAAAACCACCTCTTGAACAACCAGAAAAATTATTCATTTGAATCAAATCAAGTTTATGTAACACTCCCTTGGGCGCGCCGTAAGCGCCGCGCCGCACCAGCGTAACTCGACATGATGATAAATTTGAAAGATCTAGGAGAATTCTGACAAAAATCAAGAGTAATCTGGATCGTATACTTGAAGAAGAAGTACATCGAAAACACCCATAACTTCGATGTCTGCTATTGTATTTTGATGAAATTATAATCATGTCATTTTGATTATTTCGATTGCAGCGAGTGAATGAAGTGCCGAAGAGATCATCATTGCATGAATCCCTGGAAAACCTTAAAATTGTCAATTTTCTCTCTAATACTACGAAAATACCTACAAATTCGATGCCTGCTATAACATTTCGATAAAATTATCATGTTATTTTGGTTATGAGGAATGAAAAAAGTGCCGGAAGAGGTCATCATCGAGAAAGCAGAAAAATCGAGTTTTCGATGTCCCCGGAAAACTTCAAAATCGTCGATTTTTTCTTTAAAACTGCAAAAATACCCAAAAATTCAATTTTTTCCACTGCAGTTTGATAAAATGGATGTAAAAAATATCAAAGAATGCAAATCGGAGATGGTAACTTTTATGCGATTTTTATATAGAATGTAATAGCTTGCGAGATCTTACTTCTGATTTGAAATAATCAAAGAAATGTTCATATCGAGTACTACTATCTAATTTATAATCTCGTTTAACTGATGGCCCCTCGTCTATGGGATCTAGTTTAATAGTTCCTGCAACAACATTAGCATTACCTTCTCTGGTGCTTCCACTATTTTGATTCAGTATTTGTGATTCTAGTTGTTCCAACTGTCTTTGAAAAATATTCTAAATTTCCTCGTCCAACTCTCCATCCTCGTCAAGATCTCTGCCATTATCTGATCAATCTGACCCATTTCTCACCTCATTACCATTGTCCTCATATTCATCCCACGTCAACAGTTTCTCCAGATTTTGTTCGATGCTGGACAGTCTCTTATCCTGATCATTTTTCACTTCTTGTACCTCTTCTCTCACCTCTTTAATGCTATCCAGCAACCAGCGACTCGTTTTGCTTTGAATTTTTACGACTTGCACGAGTGCGCTAGTCACTGAGTCCAGTTTTGTATAGACTATTTCTAGCTTGTCCTGCTCTGGAATTTCAGCTTGCGATTTATTAGAATAATTCTTCATTGGATCTTTAAGATGAATTTGTGCTGAGTGCTTTAGTAGAATTTTTGGTTCTATATGATCAGTACTTTTCATTTGGGGTTTATTGTTACTTCTTTTGAGAGCATCAACTACTACTGACTTAGGCATGATGGGAAGTGTGTTGGTTAAAAGTTTATCTTCATACCATTTTGTCAGTACTGTTCACTGATTCTCCGACATCATATTTTTACCTGTTAAAAATTATTTTAGTTTATGATTAATTAATTATAATTTTATGAAAATTATATGATTTGCTCCGCTGCTAACAAGTTGAACACAAACATTGTCATCATTAGAGCTTCGAACACAAATGAGAAATGTACACAAAGATTAATTTGTGCCCAAAGGTCGATCAGTTTCAAACGTCGTACGGTCAAACGTGCTACCGCCAATCAACCGTATGGAACACCCTAATTTCAGATTTGATCCTGAAAACTATACATATACATATATTTTATAATTAGTATTTTTTCTTAATCCGAATTTTTGGTGCTAGATTAAATTGCGAAGATATTTGCTAGCCAATATCCTCACAAGCACTCAATCGCGTGCATTTCTCATATCTTTCTCGCCCTGACCTCTTGTCAACTCACGTCGACTCACGTTAACTCACGTAAACTCACATCAACGCACGTCAACTCACCAAATTTGTAACACTTGATCTTGTGAGTTTTCATTAATAGAGTTTCCTCTCTCACCTCGAGAATAACATTCTCTCCTCTGTGAAACTCATCGAATCCAAAGGAAGTTGTCAAGTTCCTCCACAATTCCCACAAGTCGTCACCTGTGGTAATTTTAATCAAATTAATGATTACGATTCAATTTTACACTGAGGTGTAGGTTAATTCATATTTTCTTTTCTCGTCGGGTTTGGTTGGAACACGTGCTCTCATGCATGAGCACTATTTTATGTATTACTATGCGTCGTCATTCCAGTGAACTCTACTTTATGTGTTATATGCGCGTCACCACCTCAGTGGGCTCTACTTTATGTATTACTACGCGTCGCCATCCCAGTGGACTCTACTTTATGTGTTATATGCGCGTCACCACCTCAGTGGGCTCTACTTTATGTATTACTACGCGTCGCCATCCCAGTGGACTCTACTTTATGTGTTATATGCTCGTCTCCATCTCAGTGGGCGCTACTTTATGTATTACTCCGCGCCGCCGTTCTAGCGACGTACCCACCACGCCAACCGACCCCCCTCACCGCTCGTCCCTCATCAAATTCCCTATTTTTATTTTCTATCTTTTCCCTCAGCAACTCTCCCAGCTCATCCCTACATTCATTAAAATTTGAATTCACGTCATTGCCTCTAATTCAATTTTTCCCAACCTTTAATTGACCCCAATTTAGGCTTTTTTGAAAATATTGTTCTAGACGCGTCGGCTAGTCATGGTTGTCGGCCATTTTTGTGTCCGGTTTACTCGTTGTTCCCGCCAAGCTCTCAGGATGATGCAATTTCCATTGCCGTCCTGGAATGCTTATTTTTTGGATTTTTCTCTTTCTTTTTGTTAATCACTTTACTTACTCATCGTCTTGTCTTGATTTTCCATTTTTCTTATCTCTCTGGCCTCAAATCACACCGCTCAAGTCCACGTGGTAATCCTGGCTTCCACTTGAGTTTTTCCTTTTCGCTTATTCACAGTTTTATTCACAGTTTCTTTTATTGCGCGCTTGAAGTGTGACTGTCGCCCATAACCTGATAGATTATGCGGCATTGGGATACAATAGATATACACACAGTATTAACTCGTCAAGATTTATTCATTAAAGCACGTCACTCGTCTCGCATCTAGCGTCCAACACGTCTCGTACAGGAATCTATAGCACACACGCCGCAACCGGCCTGGAACGAGATCTGCGCATGCGCATGATATCGTTCCCCTCTTAGCTTACACAAATATGTCTTACACTATAGATAATGTTGTATTAGGACCAGGAGCTGGAGCCATATTCCAATAATTAGCTTCAGCAACAGAAACGTTCTTCAGAAGGGGTATTAATTGCAATAATAGTCAGGTTCCAATCGAACCTCAATTTGGAGCTGTCCTATGCTCAAAAGTTCTGAAGAACATAATGGTTAACTCGACAAAGGATCTTTTTCCTGATTTAAATTCTCATATATTTGACGATTCCGTTGAACAACTTTCTCATGTCATGTCTTTTCCTTAGCTAAAATGCTCATTAAAGAGTACATAGAAATAAGAATGAATGCATTAGCCAAAATCTGCACCAGTCATCAAACTGGATGTGATGTTAGACACTATAAAAACAGAGAAATAATATGGCTACATATTTAGAAATTGTTGCATGTCTCACATATAGATTTATATTCTAAAAGATGTACTATTCCCTTACATTTCTTTTATACCATATTTTATTGAAATTTAGACTTCCTTAGAGAAATAAAGAAATTACCTCACTTTCTGTTCAAATTTATCATTTTCCTTTGCATGTCACTGTATTTTATTCTTCATTAATTCCACATAAATTATTTGAAAAAAAATTACAATCAATTAATTCCCCAGGTGACTGTCATCCAGCCAGGCCCAAGGAAAATACAAATACGACAGGACTAAGCGATGACATCATCTTTTACGGGGTGGACTCCAAAAATGAACTGATTTTTTAATTGTCAAGGTCAATTCTTGTTCTTTAAAGTATTGAAAATAGAACAGTACATGAGCAACTGATTCCATCTTCGAGGGCTGGCAAACAAACCAACCACCACTACAATATCTGATTAGTAATTATAAATAATAATGATAATAATATTAGAAGAGACAAATTATGCCGCAACGAATATAATGTTTCATTTGTTGCGCAAACAAAACTTTAAACTTAATAATCCTAAGTTCACATAAATTGTATCTATTTTTCATTAATAATTCAAAAAGTAAGAAATGAGGGGAGAAAAGAATTATAAAATTAATTTGAAGGTTCTTTTACAAATCTTTGAAACAGCCAAGTAGGAGAAGTAATTGATATTTAATTTGCACCATTTTTGTAAAACTCATGAGGTATGACAATAGTTACATAAAATTCTGCATTGAGTTTTGCAATACGTCTTTCTAACAGTTCGCTAGAAATAACAACTATTTAATTTTTTGTTAAACGTGTTCATTTTGTCATCAATATTTACTTGAGATATTTATTAAATGGAGAAAATTATATTATGTATGAAGATAATATCACTAATCAAGGATTATTCTTTGGAATTCTAGCTACTGGGGTAAAACGAGGAGGTGAGGGAGACTGAAACAGCCTGGATAATGGGTGAATTTGAGCGGGGGTGTAGCGCCTCACTACATGGGGGGGGGGTGAAATAGGACAACAAAGGGAACTGGACGAGGCACTAACCTACCTGGCTATGGGGTAAAATGCTGTCCTATCTTGCCTTGTTGTCCTATTTCGCCCCGGCCCAATTTTGTCTATCATCCAATTTGCTAGGCTGTTCCATTATACCCACCGTCCCGTTTTACACCACTCTCATATTCGCCAGGCTCACCCATGTCACCTCCCTATTGATTTTTTTTTTTTACGGCCTCGGAGTCCCTTTTCCGGGTCCCATTCGGCACTCTATCCAAACCTATGCCTGCGGCTGTGGATTCTACACTGTACCGCATTCGCACTTCTATAGAACATAGAAGTAGCATGGGGAAACCACAGAAAACCCATGCCGGTACAGGCGGTTCCTCTATTAGCAACCTCCCGCTCGCCGGAGCCTTTCGTTGAAAAATTCGGTTCCACGGGGAATCGAACTCACAACCTTTCGCACACTAGACTTGCGTCTAATCCACTCGGCCACCGATGTCGGTGCCCTATTGATTTTACCCGATTATCCCATTAAAAATAATTATTTAATTTACTTGCCGCCCAATTTAACCCTCCGGTTAATTAGCCTGTCATTTATGTTCTTCTCATCTTACCCCACAACCTGAGCAGTGAATAGCATTCTAGTCCTGTTTACTCGGAAATTCAATTTTATACCTCCGCCCGGTGGCTTGGCGCAGTGGGTAAGTTCGTTGCCTCACGTGCGAAAGGTTCCGAGTTCAAATCCCGGCCGAGTGAAATGGTGCGATCTAACCATTTAAAGTCTTGATCATCATCGCAGTATACTCTAACCGGGTCGTAGCGATGTGAAATAACGATAAGAAAAAATTATACCCCACCATCAACTTTCATACCATCATTCAATTTACCGAACTATAAATAAAAAAATTAAAAATGTAAACTGAAGAAGTGAAGAAAGTGGAAAAATTAAATTAATTTACTACTGGATTCACTCCCAATTCACTTCGTTATCCCACTTTACCTTACTGTTAGAGTAACTATCTTTCCGGTTCACTTTAGGATTTCATTTAACCGCTTCCTTATTTTACCCCGCTGTTTATTAGGTGTATAACTTAATTTTGGTCTTTTTTTGTAAAAAAAAATTTATATTATAAAATATATAAATGCTAAATCAATCCTCGAACTATGGTCCATCGTTTTCGATTACCTTGCGCCATCGATCAGGCAACATACGAATGCCATCGCAAAAAAAAACTTGCAGGCTTTCAGGCGATAAAGTCATCGACGAATTTTCGTATATCGTCCAGAGTTTGGAAGCGGCTTTCCTCCAAGGCGTGCTGCATGGACCGGAACAGATGGTAATCGGAAGGAGCCAAGTCCGGTGAATAAGCCGCGTGCAGGACAACCTCCCAGCCTAAGCTTAAAATCGTTTTCTGAGTCGCGCGAACAACATGAGGTCGAGCGTTACCATGCAGCAATATGACTTTCCATCTCCTTTGCCCAGTAAATTGCCTCTTCTCATCAAGTACCTCGGTCAATTTATTCAATTGCCAACTGTAGCGTTCTGAAGTAACTGTCTGTCCCGTTTCCAAAAGTTCTTAATAGAGTATACCTCTCATATCCCACCAGATCCAGAGGAGAACATTCTTCATGTGAATTTTTTGTTGGAGAGTGGATGTTGATTGTTGTCCGGGATCCACCCATTACTTTTTCCGTTTCGGATTAGCAAGAAAATATATATTTTTCATCTCTCATCACAATTTTTGACAAATTTTTTTTTTGACACTTGGCGAGCAGCGAAAGACAAGTGCTAATGGGTTAACCGAGAGTGGATTCGGTCATTTCGTGTGGAACCCATCTTCTTACCTTTTGTATTTTTCCCATTGCGTGTAATCGTTTAGAGACTGCTGCTTGAGTAATTCCTAGCTGAGCTGCAAGCTCTTTTTGAGTTTGCGTTGAGTCTTTGTCGAATAATTCTTGCAATTCCGCATCTTCACATTTCAGAAGCTGTCCAGGATGTTCCCGATGACTGAGATCGAAATCAATTTCTTTAAAGCATTTATACCAATATTTACACGTATTATAAGACATAATATCTTTTCCGAGAGTAGAACAAATCGATTCGTGGGCTGTAGTGGGATTTTTTCCGTGTCGGAACTCGTACAGAATACAGTGCCGAATGTGCTGCGTATCGGTCGCCATCGTATATACTACTCTTTTGTGAAGTTATGCAGCTCTTACAGACATAACATATATCGTATTAAAAACTGTCAGGTTCACTCTTCAAAACCGGAAACGCGCACGTAAATATTTAAATTTTAAATAAGATAACGCACTCAATGAAAAAAAAATCAAGATTAAGTTATACACCTAATTATTGGTCCACTCCACCCGATTCCATTTTGCGCAATTGTCCCTTTCATTTGAATTTCTCTCATCATGCCCTTCGCTCCGTTATCTCATATTACCCCAGTGATCACCTTTCCTATCATATCAAGCGGGAAACAATGCAATCTGCTACAAGCAGCTGCACAGCGCAGAAGATACCGGGGTAACCCACCTCTAAATCACTTCCACGAGACCAACCCCCATCAGTACGAGTCAGCTTCTAGCTAGGTGGCTGACCTACGTAGAGACCTGAGGAATGACCTAGAAAACATGCTCGTAATTGAACTGACAGAACAAAAAACTCGGACTTTTAATAACTCTGCCAGAATTGACAAAATCATGGAGGTTTTGGACATCTCAATCATTAACAAATAAAAATGGCCAACACGAACGCCACACCACGAGACAATGGTCCCCTATCTGATGAAGTAACCAATATTAATAAAATCGTTAGACTCACCCGAGATTACTACCAAGGTTACAATTAAAAATCAAACGATCCAGTCACTAGCCAACATAGATCCCATCTTCATCAGCCACGCAGCAACCACTGGTTACCTGCCCCCCCCCCCCCCCTTTCNGCCCCCCCCCCCAGCCTTTCACTTGGACCGATTGAGCACCATCCAGGATGAAAACAACATCCCCAAAGTGGACCACCGCAGCAGACATAAACCAATGAAGTTTTACCTCTGAATGCAGAAAACTTGGGTAGACCCAAGTACTCCACGGCGGTACCAGCAATCGACTTCCTGGAATTCTCCAGATTCTCGGAGAAATACTGGTGGCTGGACGAGACTGCAATCCACGCACTCTTTATTGAGGAGGATGAACTAGAGATTATAAGGGAGATTGCTAGCGCCTATGGAAACGCTTCAACCGCAAAATTTCGTAGCGGTGGCGCAGAACTAATTTTGAGTACGTACCTGTAAGTAAAACAGGGAGCGTGTGAGAGCGTCGATAACGGCGCAGAGTGAGAGGGAACGCGTATGGGGGAATCGGAGGGCGGAGCGAGCGGTGATGTTCGCTGTCGAGTAGGTGAGGGAAACCTACCGCAGTTCGAAACGCCGACGG
>NW_021680851.1:2056-2986 GCF_001412515.2 Diachasma alloeum | reverse complement strand
ATGAAACTGGTGACAATCGATTGAGAATTGGATCCTCAACCGATTGCAGTCGTTTCATCCCTTCACCTCAATTAGAGGAGGAGTGATGAATTTTTAAAGCGCCGGAGGATCGCGACCAATGCTCCGGCGGCTTTGATTAAAAAATTCCTTTCTCCTCCCCCAGCAGAGATTAAGGGATGAAGCTGGTGACAATCGATTGAGAATTGGATCCTCAACCGATTGCGGTCGTTTCATCCCTTCATCTCAATTAAGGGAGGAGTGATGAATTTTTCAAGCGCCGGAGGATCCCGACCGATTCTCCGGCGGCTTTGATTAAAAAATCCCTCCCATTGAAAAATCCATTTCTCCTCCCCCAGCAGAGATTAAGGGATGAAGCTGGTGACAATCGATTGAGAATTGGATCCCCAACCGACTGCGGTCGTTTCATCCCTTCATCTCAATTAAGGGAGGAGTGATGAATTTTTAAAGCGCCGGAGGATCCCGACAGATTCTCCGGCGGCTTTGATTAAAAAATCCCTTTCTCCTCCCCCAGCAGAGATTAAGGGATGAAACTGGTGACAATCGATTGAGAATTGGATCCTCAACCGATTGCGGTCGTTTCATCCCTTCATCTCAATTAGGGGAGGAGTGATGAATATTTGAAGCATGGAGTGAGTCCCTAAACGGCTGCTCCCATTAAAAAACCCATTTCTCCTCCCCCAGCAGAGAGAAAGGGATGAAACTGGTGACAATCGATTGAGAATTGGATCCTCAACCGATTGCGGTCGTNAAATTTCTCCTTCCCTAATGAGGACAAAAAGATGAAACGGTTGCCAATCGATTGAAAATCGAATCCTCAACTGATTACGATCTGTTTTACCACTTCATCTGAATTAGAGGGGGAGAAACGAATATTTATGGATCGAGTGAGTCCCCAAACGGCTCTCGCCA
>NW_021680851.1:0-151 GCF_001412515.2 Diachasma alloeum | reverse complement strand
GATTTTTCAATGGGAGCAGCCGTTTAGGGACTCACTCCATGCTTCAAATATTCATCACTCCTCCCCTAATTGAGATGAAAAGATGAAGCGAGCGCAATAGGCTGAGGATGCAATTCTCAATCGATTGTCACCAGTTTCATCCCTTAATCTC
>NW_021680850.1:60964-61320 GCF_001412515.2 Diachasma alloeum | reverse complement strand
ACGACAGACCGAGTCACATGACTTAGGCCCACGGACTAAACTCAGCTCACGCATTATGTCTATTGACTTGGACTTATTAATGACTGGAGATTTATGTGCCCATCAATATTAACCAATAAAAGTGATTATTAAATCAAAAATCATGGTGTTGTATTTTTTATCAAGGACAGACCAAGTCACATGACACAGCTCCCGTATTATGTCCATTAACTTGGACTTATAAATAACCAGAGATTTATGTGCTCATCAACATTAGCCAATGAAAATGATTTATATGGAAAAAATAGTTGCGTTGTATTTTTTATCAAAGACAGACCGAGTCACATAACTTAGGCTCACAGACTAGACTCCGCTCA
>NW_021680850.1:60616-60803 GCF_001412515.2 Diachasma alloeum | reverse complement strand
TTTTTTATCAAAGACAGACCGAGTCACATGACTTAGGACTACAGACTAGACACAGCGCACGCATTATGTCGATTGACTTGGACTTATAATTGACTAGAGATTTATGTTCTCTTCAATATTAGCCAACAACAGTGATTTTTGAATAAAAAATCATGGTGTTGTATGTTTTATCAACAACAGACCATCC
>NW_021680850.1:59553-60484 GCF_001412515.2 Diachasma alloeum | reverse complement strand
GTGTTGTATTTTTTATCAAAGACAGACCGAGTCACATGACTTAGGACTACAGACTAGACACAGCGCACGCATTATGTCGATTGACTTGGACTTATAATTGACTAGAGATTTATGTTCTCTTCAATATTAGCCAACAACAGTGATTTTTGAATAAAAAACGATGGTGAATTTTTTATCAACAACAGACCATCCCAAATGTGAGAGCTCACGCAGTATGTTTATTGACTTGGATTTAAAAATGACGGGAGATTTATGTGCTCATCAATATTAGCTAATGAAAAGGATTCATATGGAAAAAATAGCGGTGTTGTATTTTTTATCAAAGACAGACCGAGTCACATGACTTAGGCTCAAAGACTAGACTCCGCTCACGTAGTATGTCTATTGACTTGGAATTATAATTGACTACAGATTTATGTGCTCATCAGTATTAACCAACAAAAATGATTTGCATGAAAAAAATACAACACAACTATTTTTTCCATCAAAATCGTTTTGTTGGTTAATATTGATGGGCACATACATCTCCACTCATTTATAAGTCCAAGTCAATAGACATACTGCGTGAGCGGAGTCTAGTCTGTGGGCCTATGTCATGTGACCCGGTCTGTCGTTGATAAAAAATACAACACACCTATTTTTTCCATAAAAATCATTTTTGTTGGTTAATATTAATGAGCACATATATCTCTAGTCATTTATAAGTCCAAGTCAATAGACATAATGCATGTGCTGTGTCTAGTCTGAGGGCCAATGTCATATGACTCGGTCTGTCTTTGATAAAAAATACAACAACATGATTTTTTTATTTAAAAATCACGGTTGTTGGCTAATATTGATCAGGACATAAATGTACAGTCATTTATAAGTCCAAGTCAATAGACATAATGCATGTGCTGTGTCTAGTCTGTGGGCCTATGTCATGTGACCC
>NW_021680850.1:58987-59522 GCF_001412515.2 Diachasma alloeum | reverse complement strand
ATGAGCACATAAATCTCTAGTCATTTATAAGTCCAAGTTAATAGACATAATACGAGAGCTGTGTCATGTGACTCGGTCTGTCTTTGATAAAAAATACAACACAACGATTTTTCCCGTACAAATCATTTTGGTTGGTTAATATTGATGAGCACATAAATCTCGTCATTGATAAGTCCAAGTCAATAGACATACTGCGTGCGCTGAGTCTAGTCTGTGAGCCTAAGTCATGTGACTCAGTCTGTCTTTGATAAAAAATAAAACACAGCTATTTTTTCCATACAAATCATTTTTGTTGGTTAATATTGATGAGCACATAAATCTCTAGTCATTTATAAGTCCAAGTTAATAGACATACTACGGGAGCTATGTCATGTGACTTGGTCTGTCCTCGATAAAAAATACAACACCGCTTTTTTTTCCCTACAAATCATTTTCATTGGGTAATATTGATGAGCACATAAATCTTCCGTCATTTTTAAGTCCAAGTCAATAGACATAATTCATGCGCTGTGTCTAGTCTGGGGGCCAATGTCAT
>NW_021680850.1:47192-51708 GCF_001412515.2 Diachasma alloeum | reverse complement strand
TCAACACGTTGCTATTGGCAATAAAAATCATTTGTGCTTACGAATATTGATGAGCACATAATTTTCCATGCATCTTTGGACTACTCCGCCCAACCAAAATTCCCGTTATGGCGTTCAATGGGTTTCGACGCTTTTTCCCCCTCATTTTCCACTACCCCAGCAAAGTAGAAAATTTTTGGATACCAAAAAAAAGGCATATAAATAGCACATAATTTAGGTGTTTTCAAAATGGCCGCCAAATCACTCGATTTCGTTAAATTTACGGAGATCATTCACCTATACAAAGTGTACCATTCCTGAATTCTGTCGTGAATTGGTAAACTAGGATAAGTGCTTTTCGCTTATTGTCAGTCATCGATGAATATCTTGGAAATGAAGAAAGATAGCGAAATTATCGTAAGTATCTTTTCTATACAGCGAAATGTCAACTACAAATAAGGTTTTAATGAAAATTTCTCTATCTCTCTTCATTTGCAAAATATTCATCGATAACTGACCCTCAGCAAAATGCAGTTATTCTAATTTACCAATTCACTACAGAATTGTTTTGAGACAAACTTTCGTCATCAGTAAATCAATTTCTCGAAATAATTTTCATTTTCCTTCGTTTTTTTTTAAGGGTTTGGGGGGTCATATTACTTTTTTCGAGTACCAGACCGATTGATCGATAAATCCGTTTATTTTTTTTTAATTTCTTCGTTATGCCTGAAAAAAGTGAAAGCAAGAAAAATTCTTTAATTTTTATTTTTTAATAATTTTTTTTTCCCTTTTAACCAAAGATATCAAGTAATTTCAAATTCCATGCGTAGGATTTTGCAAATCGGCATACTAGATAGGTATTTACAAATGAAAAAAAGTAAACAAATGACGATTTTCGCTAGAAAAAGCGAAAAAAAAATTTTTTTGATGGAAACTTATGATTGTTTTTTTTCGGCTAGAATGTAAGATGATTTTTCGATTTGTTGGAATGTTATCGTTAATTGAGCCGTCTATGATAAAGATCTACATCAAGTTATTTTTATTTTTAGCTTTTCCTACAGAAAATCGTCATTTTCATTTTTTTTGCTTATTAAAAAACTATCTAGTACTACAATTTTCACTATTTTTGAACGAAATATTTATTGGGTATTCGAGATGGCCTTTCGCAAAATCCGACGTATGGAATTTGAATATACTTGATTTGTTCTGTTGAATAACTTAATCTGATGTCAAATGTGGTTTTCTTGAGAATTTACATCTTCAAACATTTTCATTGGACGAAATATAACCAATAATACTTCTTTGTCTGTAAAAATAATGTTCACCAATTACTAAATATGGCGCCCGAATATAAAATGTACAATGCTTGAGCTAGCAAAAGCAACTCAGCATTATTCCCTCAGTAGTTCATGTTGGCAAAATTCGGAGATAACATAAACGTTGATTATTTTGTCCCATTATTCTTCCGTAATCAATCACGTCATAGCGGAAAAAAATTTCGAATTTTGTTATTTCCTTGTTTAACTATGTTCAGGTGACGAGTAGGTAGGATATTTAAAAAATGCAGCCAATTTTATGAAAATGTTCCCTACATTATCGACCAATTGGCAATGTGGTAAAAAATGAAATTATCAATGCTCCTTCTAAATTCATGTATACGTGAAAACTTTCGAATGAATTTTTATTGTTGCCTCGTACCTGGGGTTTCTGAAATTTTGCAAGAGATTAAATAACATGTGAAAAAAATTTCCATAAAGTTGGCTGCATTTTCAAAATATCCTACTCGTGGCCTGACCATCATTAACGATTCGCTAGCTTTTTTCACGTGAGAGCTGTCAAAGAACGGTGTAATTTTTTTAACGTGAAAAATTATATCTGAATAACAATGAGCGACTAGTTTACGAGGAATAAATTATATGCATGGAAATTATCAACTACATTATATTTTTTTACCATTATTTTCATACCGTGTAAAAAGACAAGTGTCAAATGATTTTATGGATATGATGGAAATATGTGTTCCACTTGACGAAGAATACTTCATAAATCCTTTAGAAAAAAAAGAGTCATTTTTCATTTATTTTCTGCAAAAAAAAATCCGCTGAAATATCGATAATAATCCCGTGAAAAGTACTCTCAGCATTTTTTGTAGTGTTCCATGAGAAATACGAATTTATTATACGTGGACTGTCATTTTTCAGGATAAATTCGCCGGACTTCGTGTATAGACTCGCCGTATTTCTATACGCATTTCTCTCGAGCGTATAGGAATAATTCGTATAGAATAATCCCTATAGAAACCCCTATACGATTCCCAGGCGAANTTATTATACGTGGACTGTCATTTTTCAGGATAAATTCGCCGGACTTCGTGTATAGACTCGCCGTATTTCTATACGCATTTCTCTCGAGCGTATAGGAATAATTCGTATAGAATAATCCCTATAGAAACCCCGATACGATTCCCAGGCGAAGGGATAGAAACCTGGTGTATAGAATCGCCGGATTTCTATACATATTTCTCTCGAGCGTATAGGAATAATTCGTATAGAATAATCCCTATAGAAACCCCTATACGATTCCCAGGCGAATGNCCTATAGAAACCCCGATACGATTCCCAGGCGAAGGGATAGAAACCTGGTGTATAGAATCGCCGGATTTCTATACATATTTCTCTCGAGCGTATAGGAATAATTCGTATAGAATAATCCCTATACAAATCCCTATACGATTCCCAGGCCAATGAATAGAAACCTCGTTTATAAAATCGCCGGAGTTCTATACGCATTTCTCTCGAGCGTATAGGAATAAATCGTATAGAATAATCCCTATAGAAACCCCTATACGATTCCCAGGTGAATGGATAGGAACCTCGTGTATAGAATCGCCGCATTTCTATTCCCATTTCTCTCGAGCGTATAGGAAAGTAGTGTGATAGGGGGGGTTCTGGATCAACGTTTCGGTTGACCAAGTGTTGGATGGTAGTCCGCGAAGGGGGTGTTGGGTGAAAGGGTTGATTAATTCGCGGGTCGCAGTTTAATTCGCGATTTGATGCGCGGATCCGCGGTTTAATTCGCGGTTTGATTCGCGGGGCCGCAGTTTAATTCGCGGTTTGATTAATTAATTCGCGGTTTTTCCCCTCGAAGTGACGAAAGGTTTAATTAATTCGCGGTTTGATTCGCGGTTTGATTAATTAATTCGCGGTTTTTCCCCTCGAAGTGACGAAAGGTTTAATTAATTCGCGGTTTGATTCGCGGTTTGATTAATTAATTCGCGGTTTTTCCCCTCGAAGTGACGAAAGGTTTAATTAATTCGCGGTTTGATTCGCGGTTTGATTAATTAATTCGCGGTTTTTCCCCTCGAAGTGACGAAAGGTTTAATTAATTCGCGGTTTGATTCGCGGTTTGATTAATTAATTCGCGGTTTTTCCCCTCGAAGTGACGAAAGGTTTAATTAATTCGCGGTTTGATTCGCGGTTTGATTAATTAATTCGCGGTTTTTCCCCTCGAAGTGACGAAAGGTTTAATTAATTCGCGGTTTGATTCGCGGTTTGATTAATTAATTCTCGATTTGTTCCCCTCGAAGTGATGTGTAACGTGGCCAATTTTTACTTGGGATAAAAATGGACGTTAACTCGCCCTTTTCCCTTGGCACTGTCAGAAAACTGAAACTCGATGATTAGGGGCGCCAGTTGTTCTTTGTCTCGATGGAAACAACAAACCGAAATTAGGCCGAAGCAAAAAGGTACGACGAAACCAAAAATTCGAACACAACAAAACTTAAACCTAAGGGGCCAAAGGAAAGGTGACAGGGTGCTTGCGCTGCTCAGGGTGTCGGTTGTGGAGAGAGGGGTAGGTTCAGGTGGAGAACGGTTCACTGGGTTCTTATCCTAAAAAAAAAGACACGCACGGCCAAAATTTAATGCTGAAATGTACGAGTGTATATTGTCTCACAAATTCAACAAAAGAGTAATAATCGTGATAATTTTCAAAGAAAAGCAACCATGATCCGCTCTGAGATTGAGGGAGAGAGCCAGAAAAATATCTATCTATCCATCAAAATTAGTAATAACAATTCCATAATATCAAAATAATATCACACCGTAATTAATATCACGCGATGTACGCAGAGAGACCCAAAAAGAAAACCTATTAAATCAAAATAAATAAGTAACCTCAAAAATGGAACAAAATGAGGAAAGGGAAAAAAAAAATATCGGACGAGGGTTGGCTAATTTAACAATAACGAAGAAAAATTACTCTTAATCTCGGATTGCAAAAATCATCCCCGACGATGGAACGTAATAGAGTAAGGATTTCAAAGAAAAACTGAAGTTCCTAAGGCGCCGCAGACGCAAGTTACAATGGAAAATCTAGCGCAACATAATGCTCGGGAACGCGCGGGCTCGAGAGCATAAATGAACACGTGGTAGCTAAAACGACGGACGCGGCACATAGAATCGACGGAGGCGCGACCCTGAAGCGAAAACCGCATGAGAATGTCTCCAACGAGGGCGGTGAACGCACAAAAAAAAAT
>NW_021680850.1:39450-40421 GCF_001412515.2 Diachasma alloeum | reverse complement strand
GAAGAGTTCTTAAATAAATGAAACATCGAAGTCATTAAGCCATAACGACTGGCAAGACCGAGAGGTAAAAGCTCGAAGTGTTCTAGAAGGCGTCTAGCGCAGAAGTGCCCTTGAAGTCGGACATTGCACGGCTTTTACTCCAAAATCCCAACGTAAAACTCCCGAAATATTCCCTCGCTTAACCGACATAACTATCCTTACGGGTGCGAGAGAGAATCATGAAATCTACCATCGGAAGAGAAAGACAGATGCGAAATCTCTCGCGGCGTCAAACCTCGCAAAACCTGCCAGGCGATTAATGCAATTATTGGGCGTTCTTTAAGCTCTACCGCACAGAGCAAGACCTCAAAATCAATAATTTATTATCCCAAAACCCTGAGATGAGAAAACCTACAAAAATGATTCCCAACAACCCAAAAAAAGTATTCATAAAACTCACCAACGGAACGACGCTCTACTCCCCGCTTGTCTGCTGCCCGGCAAAGCCTCCACATATAAATCTCCGGGCCCTCAAAAGTCTTGTTTCACTCTGGTACGCTCCCGATTAACCACAATTGTCCTCTGCTTCCACACACACAAAGAAAACTCCTAATAATCGTCGCTGCGGCGAGAACGAACTGCGTTACACTCACGTGTGTCACATGTGAGGAGGTTAATCGATNAAAGCTCACCAACGGAACGATGCCCTACTCCCCGCTTGTCTGCTCCCCGGCAAAGCGTCCACATATAAATCTCCGGGCCCTCAAAAGTCTTGTTTCACTCTGGTACGCTCCCGATTAACCACAATTGTCCTCTGCTTCCACACACACAAAGAAAACTCCTAATAATCGTCGCTGCGGCGAGAACGAACTGCGTTACACTCACGTGTGTCACATGTGAGGAGGTTAATCGATACTGACGCTCGATGGGCCACGATGGCGGCTTGGCGCACGGAGATGAGACGTGGACAGAGCGCCACGTGCGCCTGGATG
>NW_021680850.1:29182-39294 GCF_001412515.2 Diachasma alloeum | reverse complement strand
CTCCTAATAATCGTCGCTGCGGCGAGAACGAACTGCGTTACACTCACGTGTGTCACATGTGAGGAGGTTAATCGATACTGACGCTCGATGGGCCACGATGGCGGCTTGGCGCACGGTGATGAGACGTGGACAGAGCGCCACGTACGCCTGGATGCCGCAACAGTTACATAACGGTCGGTAATCGGGATTTCTACCTAACGAAATTCAAATTGAAATACTCTACACCAAAATTATTTACTACACTGATTGAAATGGATGTCAGAGTTGGTTATTAACTCAAGAAAAATTCCTATTTCTATAATCTCCTCTCCGGAGTCGTATTCTCGGGATCACGGGGCTAGGGAAATAAACTACAAAAGAAACGAACAAAACTTGAATACAAAATATAAAAACAAGTAGAAAAATCGAACTAAAACGACCTTGGCGATTCACGCGAGAACAACGGTCGGGATTGATCGCGTGACCTTCCACCTAACCCAAAACTAACCCTTCCCAAACCCCTAAAATCCACTAATTNCCTGGATGCCGCAATAGTTACATAACGGTCGGTAATCGGGATTTCTACCTAACGAAATTCAAATTGAAATACTCTACACCAAAATTATTTACTACACTGATTGAAATGGATGTCAGAGTTGGTTATTAACTCAAGAAAAATTCCTATTTCTATAATCTCCTCTCCGGAGTCGTATTCTCGGGATCACGGGGCTAGGGAAATAAACTACAAAGAAACGAACAAAACTTAAATACAAAATATAAAAACAAGTAGAAAAATCGAACTAAAACGATCTTGGCGATTCACGCGAGAACAACGGTCGGGATTGATCGCGTGACCTTCCACCTAACCCAAAACTAACCCTTCCCAAACCCCTAAAATCCACTAATTGAGCGGTAGTATTCCAACTACTCCTACACAATCTCCAAAAATTCGAAACGCAGGGACAAAATCCTCAAAAATGATCGCGCAGCTCGGTAATATCTCGGCCTAAGCCACGAAAATTCTATCGGCCCTATATAGTTGATTCTTCCCCCATCCAATTGACGAAACGGCAGGAAAAAAGAAAAAAATGAATCCAAAGTGACTCGAAACCTCTAATTATTAACAAACGACTTGACTCGAGACTATTGGCTCGACTGGGTCATTTTCTCTGCGTACTTACGATTTTTCCGGTACTCTTTCCGATGATCCCGCGGCGAGCGAAGGGATTTCCCCAGAATCCCTTACAGATGAAAGTGTCAATTAATTCGCGGGATCGCGGTTTAATTCGCGGTTTGATTAATTTATTCGACATTTTTCCCTCGAAGTGGTGAAAGGGTTAATTAATTCGCGGTTTGATTAATTAATTCGCAATTTCTTCCCTCGAAGTGATGAAAGGGTTAGTTAATTCGCGGTTTAATTCGCATGGTAGCAGTTTAATTCGCGGTTTAATTAATTAATTCGCGATTTATTCCATCAAAGTGATGAAAGGGTTATTTAATTCGCTGGTTAATCAATTTAATTCGCGGTTTAGCGTTACAAAGGACCTTCTCGGTGGAACAAGTCAATCCACCCCGCGAGGGGGTGAGTGAAAGGGTTAACTAATTCGCTGCTGTAGAAATCATAGAAGGGGCTCCTCTTCTTCTTCAAACATTGACACCTGGCTCCACTCGACATGTCTGAACTTGAGTTTTCCGGTACTGTCTCGTTTGCCGCCCCCCTTCGTATGAAATTGTTGTTGATAACGATATCAATATGTAAATATTTATTTAAAAAAACATTTTCCTGTCACATGTCTGAACTTGAGTTTTCCGGTACTTTCCTGTTTGCCGCGCCCATTCGTGGGAAATCATTGTTAATAATGATATCACTATATAAATATTTATTTTTAAAAAACAGTTTCCTGACACGTCTGAACTTGAGTTTTCCGGTACTTTCTCGTTAGCCGCCCGCCTTCGCATGAAATTGTTGTTGATAACGTTATCAATATATAAATATTTATTTTAAAAAGAAGGGGAGGGAGTATGTATATATGCAAAGAATTTTGCCTGAACTTAAGATTATCAGTCCTTTGATGATTACCGCTCGTAGAAACAAACGTTATTAATAATCATGTAAAAAAATTATTTATTGAAAAAAGAAAGGTTTAAGAGTGGGGGATTTATGTATATAAACGAAAAAATTCCCGCACATATCATCAGTTCATCTTGTCACTCTCCATGAAGGACAGCTTCAAACGACGGGAATTAAAGAAACGTTTAGACCTTCTCTTAAACAACATTCAAAAAATGAAACAAGTTAGACAGTACCGAAGTGACATCAAAATACTCTGCTCCAATCTGCAGAAGGCTCGAATTTAAGCGTAATTATCATACCCACGTGAAAACAAAAACATCATCATGGATTTCAACAAAATCAACATTGTGGCGCAAATGAAAAATCTTCCTCTTGTCAAACTGGCGGATCTGGAAGCTGGAGCATTTTATATCATCACTGCAGCTCGCCAAGTGGAGACAAAGTATGGAGTTGGTGTTATTCTTCATCTCTCAGATACTCACACAGTTTTCGTGAATACTCGACTGGCCAAGTATTTCGCTGAAAATCCCAAGATGTTCGAGAATTTCCAACAACATATTGAGAAGGGCTCACCAACGTTGGAATATGGTGATGGGAAATACAACAATCTTCGCCTACATCCTGATTCAAACGTGAAAGTTGAAAATAAAGCAGATGAAGCAGATTTCAATGTGATGAATACTATTGCAGAGTTCAAAGAACTTCTCTTAGTGAAAATATCTGAATTGAAACGCAACTATTTATACACCATCACAGCTGCCTCCAAAGTCAAAACCAAGCATGGAATGAGTGTGATCCTCCATTTGAATAATGCTTATTCAGTTTTCCTCAACCGAAGGATATCAAAATTTTTCATTGATAATCCTAAAGAATTTGAAGATTTGCTGAATGAAATCAAGAAAGGCGCACCAAAGTTGGAGTATTTGGGTGGTGAATACAACGAAATCAAATTCCATGCAGAGGATGAGGAAATTGTTGCTTAACTTACAAATTAAATAGAACAATATTTTCATTTTTTTCTTTATTGGCATTTTTTTTTTCACACAATGATTTTTTATGATTATAACTAATGTAATAGTATCTAAGAAGAACATGAATAAATATAATAATTAAACATATTTTGTTGTTTTTCCTTAAGAATTATTACATTTAACACAATCCCTTATCATAGGTGGTGGTCCATCAAAAGTATCACCCTCGACAGTCTGATAATGCTCCAAACAACGTCTACATCTTTTGATGTGCCAATCAGCTCTCATAGCATCAGTCAACTTGTCCCAACACTGATCAACATGGCATGCAGCGACGAAACTTATAAATGAATGTGGCAGATATGCAATATCTTCACAATCCATCAAATTTAAATTGTTCAATTTGAAGTAAATATTGACGGATCGATCTACTGATCGTACTATTCTTTTCTTCATCATCCAGTTTTTGAGTAGCTCTACATTTTTCAAGGCACATGCCTTGTTGTCGTCTCTATAACTATGGAATGGACAAGTACGAGATGGTAAATCTTTGAAATTGGCTAGTGATGGGCAATCATCGAAAATTTCTTCAATATTAACTACTAGCGGTGCTAATACAGGACCAGAAATTTTTTTCAACCACTCTTTTTTCTCCTCACCTTTCACATAAATTCTACCAATATTTTCCCACTTTTGCACTAATTGTCCAACTTGCTCGTATGATCTATTCCCATAGTTCCAGGGTAATCCATGATGATGACGCTCAAGCCACAAAGCTACCCTCCTATACTTCGCTGATAAACTGGAGAATCTCCATGGGGGCTTGAAAAACCAAACGTTAGGGTATCCTACACCAGAATCCAAAACTGTGTATCCGAATTCTTTCACGATGAACTCGTTGGAGAGCGTTTGGAAACCTTGTACGTCCACGAGCACCTCCATCGCAACTGATGAAATATTTCTATCGTGATGAGAATTTATACCCCTCTCGCCCCTCCTCCTCTTTAGATTACTTTTCTTACTCCTCCGCTTATCGGGTTGTAATGTACTACTCGATCGTGCAAAATGAGACAATAAGCAGCTGTTTCCGGAGAAAAACTTATTTTTGTTTCAAACTCCAGGCGGACATCCACAGGTCCAAATTTCAAGGATTCATTTTGTTTAGAGCAATCGATGACTACCAGGGGTGTAATCGCTGCAAATTGTGCTTTTGTCAATAATGGATTATTCGCTTGTTGATCATAATATGATGATTGAAAGTTTGAATACATGTCATATAGTATCGAATACTGATTTTTAGTCATGTCTACATCCAAATTTCCATATGGATAACGTTGGGAATTTAGGAATAATTTCACATCGATGATACTACAATGATCAAAATTGCTAGCATTTTTCTTATTTCTATTTTTTCGATCTGTTTGGAAGCCTAGAATGACATAACGTGGTTTCTCAAGCTGAGTTGCGGTTTTCACCGTCCACACGTGTTTTGTTGTCGCTGGAAGCATTGGATACTCATATAATTCCCATGATCTGAAGCTCATCGATATTGCGGGATCTTTCTGGATGAAATTGAGCAACTCAATCTTCTTAGTATCCGATAATGACACATATGGAACCATCCACTCAATTCTCATAAAATTGATCTTCACATCTTCTTTGGCGGTTTGAATCAAAGCATTGTTATCATGGCGAGCTCTGACTAGAACCAACTCATGTTTCACATTGACCATGATTTTCCGATAATCTTCAGCAAATCCCAGCAACATGCCCAATGGGATGGAGATGTCAAAGCAACCATTGCCATCAGTTAAACTCAATTTCTCTTGCACACCCAACCATCCGGCATTTTCCATTGAGATACTTTGATTTGGTGTTAATGACACGAGATTTTTCATGAGAGTAGTAATCCCCACGTTCTTCACTTTATCAATTTCAATAGCATTAATTTCATAGCGGATCTCTTGGAATAGATGACAAATGGCGTTATTCACGAAGCTTGTAGTTGTAGAGATGGCATTGTCCGATTTGAGCAATTTACCCGTGATGTGCAAGTAACTTTTACTTGGTAAAATACAAAGATCTTGATTTTGTACAGTGATGCGAATTTCATCGCTATTATCCAGTGCCGTCGAGGTATATGGCTGATGTGCATGGATCTCATAGTGAGCGATGGAATCTTCAAACACCGGGGGGAGTTTGATATTCAGGCTTTCCTCCATGGTATACAACAGGCGAATAAGATTTTTACTTGACAAAAACGTTTTTTCCACTTTTTCTTACGGCCAGACCGAGACTCTTGAGAAACTTCACGTTCTGAGGTGTTAACCCCTTGAAACCAGCATGCGAAGTGATTGAAGCGAGGCATGATTGGGGGCTTTTATAGGAGTAGCCAATCTTACGATTATATACTATGCCCATGATTATACAATAGATTTGATGTGTAGCCTGATGGTAATTGTTTCGCCTCTAAAATTCACCAAGTCCCCGTCTTGATCAACGATTCGGAGTTGTAAATCGGTTATCGTTTTTACAGACACTGGTAAATAAATAACTTGCGATGGTACTTCGACAATTTTATACCCAGGGGGCACCACAGGAAAAAATTCATGAATTGTATGAACTTTATCACTGTTGTTGTATGCTCCAGTGGTGATATTACATTCAACTCGTAGAGCGTTCACTTTGAGAATGGCTACAGGCTGATCAGACTGATGAGTTTTATGGGCCTCTAAAACCCTAGGGGTAAAACCAAGGAGACGACCGATCGAATTTGCAGGCCTCAAGTCCAAATCCTTATTGCATGACACTTCACTCCGTAACGTGTTATTGTTACTTCTGATTTTTATATCAATATTATCCTTTTCCACACTTCTTACAATAAATTTTGAGATATCATCGATCTCGTAACTTCCCGTCGGAATGGTGAGGATTGTATCACCTATGTGCAATTTATTATTGCTCGTATCAACGTTTGGAATGGAATTAAAAGTTAAAAATTCCACGAGTCCAAGAACATAATTCTTCTGAGGAGAAAGTTCGATTGGTGGAAAATATTGCACCTCCAACACGGATGATACCCCTGAGATTGTCAATGTGAATGAATCACCCATGATTTCTGAACATCGACTAAGTAAAAGTCATCAACGTTTGCTCTTATATAGGCATCCATTGAGAAATGCCAAACATAAATGTCCACAATTGAAGGTATTCCAGTTCTGGAAACGTTCGTGATTATATTTTATGCTACCAACTCCAAGGTAATTGAAGAGTTCTGTAGGAGGTTGCAGGTTCCCGAAGCTATCGAAATAGGTAACATCGTTCCCCACTTTCTTGTAGGCAACCCAATGAGTTCCAGGACCCTTCTTGTCATCCAAATTGATGATGGCTGACTCATTTTTCAATGGACCATTTTTCGGTAGATCATTGCGCATGAAAACACCACGGAAATGGGGAATTTCCATGAGTTTTGCATACTTTCCAATATCCCCGTCAGTCAGAGCCCTGCGTGGTAGCATCTTTAATAGTTTTTTGGCTTCAAATACAAGCCCATTCCCTTTTTATAAGGTTTAAGATGTAAACCTCTGCCGAGTGCGATAGCCTCCATAGTTTCATTATGTCTCTTATTTTCGGCGAGTTGTTGTTTGGCGGCTTTCGCACTATTCACAGCTTTAGCAATTCCAGCAGCTCCTCCAGCTAATGCCCCCGTGGCACTCAATCCGGCAAATAATGGCACGAGAAATGGTAAGATTCCCCCAATTTTTGATGGAACAGGAATAACTCGTGGAATAGTAACTCTACTTCTCCCTCCAACCTGTTTGATGGCTACTCTTGCACCACTGAGTGCTATTCTAATAGCATCATGTGACCCATTATTCAATTTGATTGACTTCTTGGCAGCTCTGATCATTGCCACAATTGTGACTCGCTTTTTAGGTTTCACTCTCCTCTTCTTCTTCTTAGCTACACGTTTTTTACTCCCATACCTGATTTTTTTCTAGTCTTCATGGCAATGCCTGATTTTTTCACGCCCATGCCTGATTTTTTCACACCCATGCCTAATTTTCTTACACCCGTGCCGGATTTTTTCACACCCATGCCTAATTTTGTTTTAGCTTTCATAGCGTTTGTTACCAATAAAGCGGCTGCCTTTTCCCCCACACTGGCATCTGATGCTGAAACGCGTTGCCAGGCTTGCGCTGCAAGTACTTTATCGGCTTCGTGTCGTGCTGAAATATTCTGACGATTTTTTGAGTAGGCAATGTCATGCGCCTTACAAGCAGCATCGAGTGGATTAATCCCAGGATCTCCTCGAGCTAATCTTTTCGTTAATTTCGTGCCTGGTCCACAGTACTGGTAGCCTGGCAAATGCAATTCAACGGGAAGATTGTTGATGACGTTGTTCAACAATCCTTTCCCCTTTTTGCTAGCGCGCGATCTGTGCACAATCATGTCTGAAGCGGAACTGACTAATTTTTGCTATAAAACAATCAATTTATAGGTTTTTGCCGCAGTTGTCATAAAGATGGAGTTCAGTACACATCTCAGCGGTTTACCCGTCATTAATTTCGATTCAGTAACTGTGAAAGATACCAATAAACCGAAACGTCACGGCCAATTGCTACCAAATACGATTCGCGCGGTTTTCTGTGGTCCATCAAATTGTGGGAAAACTAATGCCCTACTGAGTCTCATAATTCATCCTAATGGTCTCAGGTTTTCGAATATTTATGTGTATTCAAAGTCCCTCAATCAACCCAAATATCAATTTTTACAAAGTTTACTGGAACCTCTTGATGACATGAAGTATTATCCATTCTCAGACAATGAGGAAGTTGTCTCGGTAGATAATGCAAAAGCGCATTCACTGTTCATATTCGACGATGTGGCATGCGAGAAACAAAATAATATCAAGGCATATTTTTGTATGGGGAGACATAAAAATGTTGACAGTTTTTATTTGTGTCAGTCATACGCTCGTATCCCAAAACATTTGGTGCGTGAAAATGTCAATGTTCTCGTATTATTTAAACAGGATGAAATGAATTTGAGACATATTTATAACGATCATGTGAACACAGATATGTCATTCGAGAAATTCAAAGAATTGTGCTCAGCCTGTTGGAAAGACAATTATACTTTTCTAGTTATTGATAAAGATAGTGACGTTGATGGGGGTCGATATAGGAAAAATTTCGATTGTTTCATTCGAATAAATAACAGTTGTGGGAGGAAGAAGTAAACAGTTGTGAGATAGATTCCAGCGAGTCAACATGCCTCCCCACAAGGGTGAATTGTCCAAACAACAAGAGCTTCTACGTAAATTTCCAATGCACGAAAAGCTATTCAACGAAAACATAACCTGTTGAAATTAGGCAGAGATAATGTTGATGAAGCAATGAATGAAGTTCTCAAACCCATTGTGAGACCGCTTCAGGAATTAGCCGCTCGAAATGTGAAATCATTCGATGACAGTAGACAAAAAATTGAATTGACTGATGATAGAAAGCAATCCATTGATTACAAGAATCAACGAAAACTCAGATATAGGAGTACCCCAAAGCAGATGATGTCGCGTAGAGATGCCTCTGAAGACAGTTATGGGACTACAGCTGACGATTCTTCATTTGATTACACTTTGAATGAGACTATCATTCCATCCTTGGGAAATTCACATGATGCTACTATACTTCCAGCCATTGGCAGCTCACGCATTCTGAGTAAAAGTTCAAAGACCAGCACTGAAGAGATAGAGACAGAAGAAGATGCCAACACTCTTGCGGGGAAATATTTGGCACAAATCAACACAACAAAATGGGACAAGGCTTATGGTGTTCGCAAACTTACACATAATTTTATGATTGGAGACTCTCCCATATTTTTTGAGGATGAATTTATTAAAGTAAAAACCATGAAATACGCTTGTACTGAGGGATTATTGGAGCTTCTTTTCATGAAAAATCCTGATAACACTCTAATTAGTGAGAGTGATATTGATGCATATAAGAATATCATACTTGCAACTAATGGGCATCAAAAAAATTATAAATCTCGCGGAGGCATCCGAGAGCTGAATGGTGAGAAATATGATAAATATATTTCACATTTTGCTGGATCAAACTACTCGGGCATGAGGCTTTTATCTACTTTCATGAGAGCTCAGCGACTCAGCAGAGTGGACTACATTTATTGGGATGATCCAAATGAACTTGTGGACCGTCTTCGATTACTAGTGGCATCACAAAGAGCTGGAAATCCTAGTCATTATAACGAAATTATATCAATTATTGAAGAACTTTGCGAGGCGGGGATTATATATTAGAGTATGCACATTGCCATCTGTTGTCATTTGCGAAATGAGTGTTGACGTGTTTGGTCGCCACTTGACGTCTGATAGTGGCTGCCACAATCGAGGCCCACCTGGCGTTGGTTATAAACTAACTGCAGATGGTAATTATAATCTTCAGGATAAAAGGCTGAGTAATGTTGCAACACCAGTGGACCCGCACGATGCTGTAACTCTAGAGACTCTAAATATAAAAATTAACGAATTGCAAATTGATATAAAACGCAAGTGTGCAGATATTAATAAAAGAATTGGTAGATTAATGAGACTAGTGGAAAGAATACCGAGCGACCCCAAAAATGTCGGAGAAGAAATTGGATGTTGTGACAGAATTACATCGTCCAGCACGAAGAAATTATCCTCGGCGACGAGTCAACATTCGTGATCTGGATGAAACATGGCAGGCAGATTTGGTGGATATGACGGCTTACGCGAAAAGCAATAATGGAAATAGATTTTTACTGACTGTAATCGATATTTTTTCCAAGTAGGCGTGGGCTGAGCCGATAAAAAGAAAAAATGCTCAGGATGTGACGAGAGCTATGAGTTCCATTCTCCAACGGGGGCGTGTGCCGAAACATTTGCATGTTGATGGTGGGAAAGAATTCTACAATTCTGAATTTCACGGATTAATGAAAGAATATAATATCAATTTATATTCCACATTCAGTAATTTGAAGGCGTCCATATGTGAACGATTCAATCGAACATTGAAGAGTAAAATGTGGCTACAGTTCAGTTT
>NW_021680850.1:27404-29119 GCF_001412515.2 Diachasma alloeum | reverse complement strand
GCATGTTGATGGTGGGAAAGAATTCTACAAATCTGAATTTCACGGATTAATGAAAGAATATAATATCAAATTATATTCCACATTCAGTAATTTGAAGGCGTCCATATGTGAACGATTCAATCGAACATTGAAGAGTAAAATGTGGCTACAGTTCAGTTTGCGTGGAAATTACAAGTGGATTGATATGTTACCGGAGCTCATACGTGAATATAACCATAGAAAACATCGAACTATTGGTATGAGGCCTGCTGATGTAACAACAGAAAATGCAAAAAAATTACGCCTTATTTACGCCGACTTTCGTGTGAACAGTAGAAGACCGAAATTTCGCGTGGGTGATAAAGTTCGTATAAGCAAAGCAAAACATGTTTTTGAGAAAGGATATACCCCCAATTGGACTACTGAAATATTCACTATTCGAGAAATTAATAACACCAATCCGATCACATATAAGCTAAAGGATTATAAAAATGAATTAATTAGTGGCAGTTTCTATGAGGAAGAATTACTGAAGACGAAACATCCAGATGTATATCTCGTAGAAAAAGTTTTGAAAAAAAATGGAAACCGACATTATGTTAAATGGCTGGGATTCGATAGCAGTCATAACAGTTGGATAAATATTGAACAATAAAAAAAAATCGAGGTGGGGGATAGCCAGAACTATATCAGCCTCCACTCATCTTTAAAATCATCAGTTCAGTGTGTTTGTTGAGCTAGACAACATGATCGTGAAGGTTATTGTGTTACAAGTCCTCGCGGTGACACTCTGTCAGGCTGTGGATTTCCTGAACACGGGAATTCATAGTCAAAGCGGGTTGCATTATGAAGTGGCAGGCAGAGTGCGTTTCACCACTGCAGAGTGGCGTCTTGCAGCTTATATTCACTTGAGAAAATTAATTTCTCAAAGACGATTTGTGACACGAGAAATGCTGGAAAACATGAATCAAACATGTAAATACCATGCTGAGGATGAAAAATGTGTGACCGTTCTTCAAACGGAAAATCTGTTGATGAAAGAGGAGAATGTGGAAAAATATATCAATCAATTCCTCTTTTTCATGAATGAATCAATGAGTGATAAGAAATATGTACCCTCAGGATTTCTGGGGATAATTTCAGAGACATTTTTCCATTCCTTGAATGAAACTCAACACGATTATGGTCGGATAATGAATAAAACAGTTGATAATTCTCGAGCACATATAATTCAAACAGGATTGCATCATCTGCATGATGAACTCGATGAAATGAAAAATCGAACAGCAGCAAGTCTCACAGCTCTTCATGATGCTATCAAGTTAATTGAGGACTTGGCCAAGAACGGAACTTTTTATGGACAACCGTATCATACTATGATGAATCGAATGAGGGATTGGTCTGATCATTTGATAATGGAGTTGGATAATTATCAATATACTTTGCAGACAATCATCGACGCTGTATATTTAGCGAAGGGGGGTGATTCACCCAGAATTATTTACATACGAGATAATTGAGAATGCTGTCAATCATTTTATTACAACAAATCAGGACCGATCATTGGTTTTTCCGCTGTCGAGTGAACAATCTCCGAGCACACCGAGAAATTAATGAAAATTTCTAAGGCAAATTTTGGTTTTGAGGAGGGAAAATTAATAGTGGTATTGGACATTCCTCTTTCAAAGTCAGCGGTTTACTACCTGTACAAAATGTATCCATATCCTACGGCTCAA
>NW_021680850.1:26507-27257 GCF_001412515.2 Diachasma alloeum | reverse complement strand
TGTTTTTTCTTTGGCTTATAGCATTATTGTTGTTATTGTTCCGAGTAACAAAAGAAGATGAAACTGGTAGCATAATCGTTGGGTGGATTAAAGAGACACATGTATGAGGCATTTTACATAAAAAAACTATTTTTTTTCCTAACAAACTATGTTTTTATTTCTCCCATCCATCATTTTTTTTACAAATTATTCACAATATTATTATCCTTAAACCCGTAAGGCAAAGTATCTGTCGTGTTTGGCAGGAGAATGCGCTTATCATCATGCCAACTCAGAGCTAGTTTAGTTTGATTGATCGTGAACACATCGTGTTTGATGGACCTAATCATATTCTGTGACATCTACACATTTCTATGTTGGTTCAAACAGGCGTTATAATCTTCAAATGTAATACGTTTCAATGCTGATTTTTTCACTCCTTTGGCCCGCGATTTTTCTCGATCTTCACCAGACACTTTAAAACTATACATTTTTGCTCGGAGTCCCACGAACTCAGTCATGATTTTACCACTTTTCTCATCTTTCATTAAACCTAATTTCTTCTTATTCTTTAGAGATATATTATATACATTATTTATTGGATAATCTGAAGTGTCGAATTTATCGATATCACTTTTCATAATTTCATAAATATCCTACACTTTAAAATCATAAATAAAAATATCAGTATCTGTGTACAATAGTTTTGCTCTATCCTTAAAAGTATTTTTTACATAATTATAGTGAAAATCGTAAATGTATGTTTTAGAA
>NW_021680850.1:21313-25006 GCF_001412515.2 Diachasma alloeum | reverse complement strand
TGCAATTGAGATATTTTTATCAGGGGCAGGTCTTTGAACTCTGCAACAGCGTTGATAACGTCAAAATTCACCTCATCAGCAGGGCTTGCGAGCAGCAGCATTGGATCGGGGTGAAGGCGGAAATTGTGGTATTTTCCTCCCAAATATTCCAATGTTATTGTACCTTTTCCAATATATTTTTGGAAATTCTCGAACATCTTTATATTCTCAGCGAAGAACTTGGCCAGTCTAGTATTCACAAAGGCTGAATGAGAGTCCGAGAGATGGATAATAACAGCCACTCCATATTTTGTATTCACCTTGCGAGCTGCGGTAATGATGTAGAAAGCTCCAGCTTCTAAATCCTCAAGTTTCACGAGAGGAAGATCTTTCAATTGTGCCACAGCGTTGATTTTGTTGAAATCCATGATGAATTTTCACTCGAGTATCAAACTTAAGCTTGAATTTGAGTCTTCTGAAGATTGCAGCAGAGTAGTCGAATGTCACTGCGAAACTGTATAACTTGTTTCACTTCTTGAATGTTCTTGAGGAGAAGATTTAAACGTTTCTTAAATTCCTGTCGCTGGAGACTGTTCTTCATAGAGAACGATGTACCGAACTGATGGTGGACATAGAAATTTTGTTGGTTATATACATCAACGCCCCACTCTTGTACCCTCCACTTTCAACATTGAATAAACAAATACACATTATTTAAACAACGATTTTCCGAGAAATGGGAGTGGTAAACATAAATGGGCCGGATATCCCAAGTAGATACAAGTTCGTACATGTCTGGAAAATGTCAAGTGGGTCGGTGAAGTCAAAGGGTCGGAAATCCCAAGTTCGAGCATGTCTGGAAAATGTCAAGTGGGTCGGTAAACATCAAAGGACCGGAAACCCCAAGAAGTTCGATGCTGTCCGTGGAGGGCTGAAATGGCTGACCCCCAACTGTGACCATTCCTCACCAGCTCATGAATTGGAATCACGAATTAATTGATTCGTGCTTCAATCAACCCTTTCACCCACCCACCCCGCGGGGTGGAATAATTCAGTCGTGAATAGTTTCCACTGAAGTCCAATAATATGTTAATTAATTAATCAATTAATTAGCCCGCGAATTAATTAACCCTTTCACCCACCCACCCACCCCCTCACTCGGGACGATTAATTATTCGGTGGGTGACTCTCTCTAGTACCCAAAGCGTGAATTAAAAGATTAATCCGCGAATCAAACCGCGACCCGCGAATTAATCAACCCTTTCACCCACCTTCTTGGGTGGATTGAATACGTTGTCAATCAAACTCCTTTCTATCAAAAAATTGCAAATGAATTCATCAATCCGCGAATCAAATGACTGACTAGTGGTTATTGTCTGCTTATTGTCTCAGTGTTCTTGTCTCAATCTCTTTTCATAGACACAGGTGTCAATGTTTGAAGAAGAAGAGGAGCCCCTTCTATGATTTCTACAGCAGCGAATTAGTTAACCCTTTCACTCACCCCCTCGCGGGGTGGATTGACTAGTTCCACCGAGAAGGTCCTTTGTAACGCAAAACCGCGAATTAAATTGATTAACCAGCGAATTAAATAACCCTTTCATCACTTTGACGGAAAAAATCGCGAATTAATTAATTAAACCGCGAATTAAACTGCAACCACGCGAATTAAACCGCGAAATAACTAACCCTTTCATCACTTCGAGGGATGAAATTGCGGATTAATTAATCAAACCGCGAATCAACCCGCGAATTAATTGACTCTTTCTTCACTTCGAGGGAAAAAGTCGCAAATTAATTAATCAAACCGCGAATTAAACCGCGATCCCGCGAATTAATTAACCCATTCATCACTTCGAGGGGAACAAATCGAGAATTAATTAATCAAACCGCGAATCAATTAACCCTTTCATCATTTCGATAGAAGAAATTGCGAATTCATTAATCAAACCGCGAATCAAACCGCGAATTAATTAACCATTCGTCAATTCGAGGGGAAAAAACGCGAATTAATTAATCAAACCGCGAATCAAACCGCGTATCAAACCGCGACCCCGCGAATCAAACCGCGAGTTAAACTGCGGATCCGCGCATCAAATCGCTAATTAAACCGCGACCCGCGAATTAATCAACCCTTTCACCCAACACCCCCCCTCCCGGACTACCATCCAACACTTGGTCAACCAAAACGTTGATCCAGAACCCCCCCTATCACACTACTTAATTAACATTAAGGAATGAAACCAACGCTGTTCGATGGAGAATTAAATTCCCCATCCAGCAACCCCCGTTTCATCCCTTAATCTCTGTAATAGAAAATTAAAAACTGCGAAGCAATTTACGGCGCTATGGAAAACTTAATGGATAACTCGCCAGCCAATTAAAAAATCGTCTCTCTCCTCCTAATTAATATTAAGGAATGAAACCAACGCTGTATCGATGGAGAATTAAATTTCCCATATAGCAACCCCCGTTTCATCCCTTAATCTCTGTAATCAAAAAATAAAAACTGCGACGAAAGTCGCGGCGCTGTGAAAAAGCTAATGGTTTCTCGGCGCAGTGACACCCGATAATTCTCCCGCTAATTAAAAAATCGTCTCTCCCCTCTTCATTAATGTTAAGAAATGAAACCAACGCTGTTCGATGGAGAATTAAATTCCCCATCCAGCAACCCCCGTTTGATCCCTTAATCTCTGTAATAAAAAAAGAAAAACTGCGACGAAAGTCGCGGCGCTATGAGAAACCCAATGGTTTTTCGGCGCAGAGTGCCACCCCAATAATTCGCCCGCTAATTAAAAAATCGTCTCTCCCCCCCTAATTAACAATAAGGAATGAAACCAATGCTGTTCGATGGAGAATTAAATTCTCCATCCAACAACCTCCATTTCATCCCTTAATCTCTGTAATAAAAAAATAAAAACTGCGACGAACGTCACGGCGCAATGAAAAACCTAATGGTCTCTCGACGCAGTGACTCCCGATAACTCGCCCGCTAATTAAAGAATGGTCTCTCCCCGCCTAACTCGCCCGCTAATCAAAAAATCGTCTCTCCCCTCGCAATTGATATTAAGGAATGAAACCAATGCTGTTCGATGGAGAATTAAATTCCCCATCCAGCAACCCCTGTTTCATCCCTTAATCTCTGGAATAAAAAAATAAAAACTGCGACGAAAGTCACGGCGCAATGAAAAACCTAATGGTCTCTCGGCGCTGTGACTCCCGATAACTCGCCCGCTAATTAAAGAATCGTCTCTCCCCGCCTAATTATCATTAAGGAATGAAACCAATGCTGTTCGATGGAGAATTAAATTCCCCATCCATCAACCCCCGTTTCATCCCTTAACCTCTGTAGAATTAGAATTAGAATTAGAATATGCGCGGCTGGTCACTTAAATCGCCAGAGTCACCTAAATCATACGATCTTTTGTAACATTCGCCTTAGTTTCGGTCAGTCACACAGCCCCAGCCCTGTTTCTCACCAGGCTAATGACAGCTGCTTGTTGTAAGTCCTCTGGTTCCAGGAAAGCCTGGCCCCAGATTTTATAGCCACGGAGTGCTAATAGGGGGCATTCACATAAAATGTGGATGACGCCCTCCTTATCGCTTCCGCACAGTCAGCAGTCTTCTTATTCTGCAAGTTCCATCTTGAAGAGATGAGCTCTGAGAGCTGTATGACCCGTGAGGAGCCCCATTGCTACCCTCAGATACCCTCTGTGC
>NW_021680850.1:4776-21288 GCF_001412515.2 Diachasma alloeum | reverse complement strand
CCCCTATACGATTCCCAGGCGAATGGATAGAAACCTCGTGTATAAATTCGCCGGATTTCTGTACGCATTTCTCTCGAGCGTATGGGAATAAATCGTATAGAATAATCCCTATAGAAACCTCTATACGATTCCCAGGGGAATGAATAGAAACCTCCTCTATAGAATCGCCGGATTTCTATACGCATTTCTCTCGAGCGTATAGGAATAAATCGTATAGAATAATCCCTATAGAAACCCCTATACGATTCCCAGGCGAATGGATAGAAACCTCGTGTATAGAATCGCCGGATTTCTATACGCATTTCTCCCGAGCGTATAGGAATACATCGTATAGAATAATCCCTATAAAATCCCCTATACGATACCCAGGCCAATGAATAGAAATCTCGTGTATAGTTTCGCCGGATTTCTATACATATTTCTCTCGAGCGTATAGGAATAATTCGTATAGAATAATCCCTATAGAAACCCCTATACGATTCCCAGGCGAATGGATAGAAACCTCGTGTATAGAATCGCCGGATTTCTATACGCATTTCTCTCGAGCGTATAGGAATAAATCGTATAGAATAATCCCTATAGAAACCCCTATACGATTCCCAGGCGAATGGATAGAAACCTCGTGTATAGAATCGCCGGATTTCTATACGCATTTCTCTCGAGCGTATAGGAATAAATCGTATAGAATAATCCCTATAGAAACCCCTATACGATTCCCAGGCGAATGGATAGAAACCTCGTGTATAGAATCGCCGGATTTCTATACGCATTTCTCTCGAGCGTATAGGAATAAATCGTATAGAATAATCCCTATAGAAACCCCTATACGATTTCCAGGCCAATGAATAGAACCCTCGTGTATAGAATCGCCGGATTTCTGTACGCATTTCTCTCGAGCGTATAGGAATAAATCGTATAGAATAATCCCTATAGAAACCCCTATACGATTCCCAGGCGAATGGATAGAAACCTCGTGTATAGAATCGCCGTATTTCTATACGCATTTCTCTGGAGCATATAGGAATAAATCGTGTAGAATAATCCCTATAGAAACCCCTATACGATTCCCAGGCGAATGGATAGAAACCTCGTGTATAGAATCGCCGGATTTCTATACGCATTTCTCTCGAGCGTATAGGAATAAATCGTATAGAATTAAAATTCACGTAGAGAATGCGATGAAAAAGTATTCGTATAGAAAAACTTCGTATAGAAAATTTTCGTATAGTAAAGTCCGAATATCATATACGAAAAACCTATAGAAATCGTATAGGATCATTCTGTACACAATTCGTATAGAAAAGTTCTATACGATTTTTTCATACGTAAAGCCCTCTCCTATATTCGATTTACGTATTAGATATCACAGAAAATATTCTTACAGATGTTGTAGTTTCCCGATTTGCGGACGACACGGCTGTATACATTAGGGGGAAAAACGTAGATCAGAACACCATCAAAATAGAAAAAGCTATTGAAACCCTCAAGAAAAATTTATACGAAATAGGTCAAGAACTTGCCCCACAAAAAACTAAACTGGTACATTTCACACTCAAATAAAAAATAAAACCAGGAGACACAATAATAATGATTGAAAAATTTATAATTAAATCCTAAGAGTCAGCTCGGTTTCTTGGAGTCATCCTTGATTACAAACTGTTATTCAGACTGCACGTAGAATACATAGAGAGAAGAGCGTCTAAAGCTCTCAATCTTATTAAATTTTTGAGGGGAACTTGGTGGGGAAGTTACCCGACCACGCTACTCCTTCTGTACAAAGGCTATGTAAGATCGATAATGGAATACGCACTAGGAATCTATTATCCTACCACGAAAAAATTGGGAAACATCCTCGATAAAGTCCAAAATGAATCCATCCGAGCTTTAATGGGATACAGACGCAGTACACCAAAGAACGTCATTAACGCTGAAGTTAGATTCCCGAGCATTAAAGAGAGAGCTAAATTTTTAACGAAAAATTATTACATTAAAATATTAGCTAACGAAAAACTCCAATTCCACAAGACGCTCACGGAATTTATAAATCATAGGCCACTCATCAGAAAAAGACAGAACCGACTGTTGTTCAAATGTGCAACGGAAATGAGACCACTACTGGATCAAGTAGAATCGAAACCGCACTTTAGCATATACCAACACAGTTACAAGGATGTTCTCACTGAGATTCCATTCGATTCAGAGATCGGGAAAGATATAAAAGAAACGGGAAAACCAGAAATCATCGAACAGGTTATCAGGGAAGAAAACAACGATATCTACGAGATATACACAGATGGAAGTAAGGTCAACGGTGCTAATTATGTCGGATCCGCTTGCTACTGCCCACGGTTGGACATTAGAATTACCAAAAGTATAAACGCTAAATCATCGGTGGACACTGCAGAGTGCATAGCGCTGAATGAAGCGATGAATCTAGCTCTTCAGCACACGGATAAAAATATATGCATCTTCACGGATTCCCTCAGTGCATTGCAAGCTCTCAGTCGGGTAAAATTGGCAATTAAAGACAATGACTACCTGCTACAAATTCGAAAGAAATACAACGAATATAAGAATTTAGCGGATTTAACTCGTGAACTTAAATTTTACTGGATCCCCTCTCATATCGGTATCCCCGGAAACGACGAAGTCGATAAATTAGCGAAATCATCTACAGAAGCGAGCAGACCTGAGATCAATTCTATTTCTTTCACAGACTTTAAAGAAGGATTTAAATTAGCATCAATGAAAAATACGACTGAACAATTACGAGAACAAGGAGCACTGAAGGGTAGAACTTACTTTGATAACTTCTTCAAAAATTCATCCAAACCCTGGTTTCATGGCCTCAAAGAACTGAGGTCTGAATCGACATACAATCGTATGGGTAAATCGATTGAGAGCCAATCATTATAACTTGAAATCATCATTGGCCCGGATGTGCATTATAACAGATCCCACATGTGAATGTGGACATGCAGAGGAAGACATCGATCATATAGTATGGCAATGCCCAAGGTTCGACGAGCAGAGGACAAAAATGAGGAAAAAAATTGTGAAACACTGTCAATTTCCCTGTAAAATGTCAAATATTGTGTGTATTCTGAATCCAATAGTCATCAAATCCATTGATAATTTTCTAATAGAATGTAAATTGAAAATATAATTATATCTAAGAATTTACAACTTATATATGTAGAACATATGTAAATATATAATTTGTAAATACCATTCAACAGCTAATAGACCTCGTATTGAGGTCTCCAATGCTTAATAAAAATTTAAAAAAAAACTCTCAAAAGTATGTGGAAAAAGTGAAAAATGAAAAAAAAAATTGTCACCGGAGGCTCAACTGTCGGATCTTGGATTTTTCCGGGGGAAAGTCGGTCCACGGGTCACAAGGGTCAAAGTGTCAGATCTTGGATTTTTTGCCAAAATCGAATTTTTTAGCCGGGTGAACGTTGATTCCAACTATTTAAGCGCCGGGCTAGTCAGAACTGTCAAAAGTATGTGGAAAAAGTGAAAACTGAGAAACCGTTTTTTTTGGCCCCAGCCAAAGGGTCAGATTTTCGGGTTTTCCGGGGCAAGTGGATTTTCGCCAAAATCGAATTTTTTAGCTGAGTGAACGTTGATTCCAACTATTTAAGCGACGGGCTATTCAGAACTCGCGAAAGTATGTGGAAAAAGTGAAAACTGAAAAAAAAATACCACCGGGGGCCACAGGGTCAGATTTTCAGTTTTTACTTGGAACAAGGGTCAGATTTGTTAACACTTTCATTTTTTATTTGGATAATGCATGCAAGAGGAGGGACAAGAGTGGCTAGAATAGATTCTGCAACCTTCTCCCCTTGTTGGGTAAAAATGTCAAGCCTCCACATACATGCATCTTCCCTCCACCCTCTCGTGAAATGTCGATTTTCGAGATTAAAAAAAAAATGCATTTTTTATTTCAATAACGCATGAGTAAACAGGGATATGAACGCAGATTTAATATAGGCCGATAGAATTACGGGGACCGGCAAGGATTTGGAAAGTCTGAATACAAGTTCTGCTTACACCTAACAAGTGCTGAAATGGGACATAACCAGAGGTAGAAAGGTCTCGGAAGCACTTGGGAAGAGGCTTCCCGAGACCTATCCAGTTCTGAACGGAAAGACCTAAGTAGAATTTGTCAGGTCGAATTATTCGACTCGGGGACTTCCTTCACAATGTAAACGTGATTTCATGTTTTTAAAAAATGTTTTTCGAATGAAAATTATTGTTGACCTCCACATGGTTAAAAAATAAATTTAACAAAGTCTTTTTAACGGTGAAAACATCATTTTGTTCCTCTAAAAAAAAGTGGGAATTCGGAATAGTTTACAAATGACTTCCTTCAGTATAGTAGAGGGTAGTTTGGTAGTTTTTCTAATTTGATGGTGGAGACAATGTTACTCAACGCTCGCGCCCCAAGGGATATCAGAGTTTACAACTATCTTCCTTCAGTATAATAAAGAATACTTGGACCTTGGTAGCGGCGACGAAATTATTCAATGCTCGTGATCAAGCGTTGGGTGGGGGGAGTCGTGGTGAAACAATCCCTCTCGATGGACAGTGAAGAGGAGACTATGGTGAAACTCAAAAGTTCTTGCTCGATGAGGGGAGCCATCGAGCAAGTCTTGATACGTAATGGGATGCCTTAAAAAAGTCTAAAAAATTTTGGACCGCACCCATTTTGGCCGATATGTCAAGGTTAAACGTTTTCGTTAATGATTTTGCTTTAAGGGGTCTCATCAGTGCTCTCTACTTGTGGGAAACTTCGCGAAGTGCTAAAGATAACTAATTCGAATCGTGTCCTGTTCGGTACATTGAAAAAGATGATGAAAAATTCGAGGACTTGGATCGCTTCAAGTTCTAGATAATTATGTATCCCCAGAAATGGAAAAAAACGACTGAAAAATTAAAAATTAAAAACCCCCGACGAACAAGTGGTAAATTGACTGATTTAAAAAGAAAAAAAGAAAAACTGAGGACCAAAACTCAATAAATTATAAGAAAACTGATGGAACCAAGGGAACATGTTCAATATCGTGACAATTCGAAAGGGCTAGGAGAGAGAAATGAGAGAGCAAATTTGGGGGAACGCATGGAATGTTTACTATTTTGGTGTCCCCCCGACTTTGCTCTCTTGTTTCTCTCTCCTAGCCCTTTCGAATTGGCGAAATATTGACCATGTTCCCCTGGCTCCATCAGTTTTCTTGTAATTTATTGAGTTTTGGTCCTCAGTTTTTATTTTTCTCGTTTTAAATCAGTCAACTTACCACTTGTTCGTCGGGGGTTTTTAATTTTTAATTTTTCAGTCGTTTTTTTTTCATTTTCCCCTTTTTAAATAATTCTATTCGAAATTTTTTTGTTGGGTATTCTTAATATTCAGTTTTTCCTTTTCAATGATAATCAAATCATTTTTTAGTTCGATTTTTATTTTATCCGTCGGGGAGTTTTTCCTCTCCTTTGTTTCTGTTTTCTTTTTCTTTTATTTTCTTCTTTTTATTCTCTTTTACCTCTTGTTTAGCCGTTTCCTAATGTCTTCTATTGTCAACACTATATTGGTTGGAACAATTACAATTCTCTGACGTTTACTTGTTGAACATAGCTATTCTCATTTTAAATATTTGGCGCGAAACAAATTGGACCAACGCATTATTTTGTTTGCGCGCTAGGGAAATTAGGTTTGATCTGGTAATTTTCCACAAATCATTTTTTTCTGTACTTTTTAGGAAAAGGGAGCAATTAATAAAGAAAAGGGCTTCGTAGTGCGAATCCTCGAAGCTTTCTCATCGTTTCCAACCCAAGAATACATTTTTTTCACCTGGTTTTTCATATAGTTATATCCGGACAAACTTGTTGAGGAAAGGGGTTAGTTCGGGTCAAACGTATATGCATCTTCATATTTCAGGGTAATGTTGCATGGAGGGGAGATTTTTTCTCTTGCATGAGGTTAAAAAAAATTTTTTTTTTGAGGCCAAAAATGATTACGAAAAAACTTGGAGAACATGGCCACAAAGAATCATTTTTCCTTTTTTTTTAGAGAAGAGGGGACGTTTTCACCGTAAAAGACATTTCGCAGCAGAAAAATAGATTTTTTTTCTGAAAATTCAAAATTTTCAACTTTTTTTCAACAACGTGGAGGTCAAGTACAATTTTCAAACATCAAATTACATACATCTTGTGAAGGAGTTGAGGTAGAGGGCTGAAATTCTAGGAAAAATCACTTTTTATCGAGTACAAATATATATCAAAAGTTGGTTAAAATCCCAGACTTGGCGCAAAAAAATCGGTTGATAATTTGTAGAATGACCCAATATTTAAAAAAAGAAGGAAAAATTTAATTGTTTCCATTTCAGAATACTTTATCAGATGTTCCGTATTTCGATGAAATCGAAATATTAATACCCTTCAAGGGTGAAACCTCCTAATTTTCACGACAGTAAAGACATCTTAGGAAATATCCCTTTCATAGGGATGAGGGTGGTCTTGATCGGAAGCTGGAGATGTTTGAATAATTCACTGTATGGACAAAACGACCATACGACTTGGAAAAAATTGAAACTTACTTGTCATCGCCTCGATATGCACGTCTTCGATTACATTAGGGGCTGATGATTCACTCAAGGCCCATTTATGAACTTTACCAGGCCAAAATAAGTTGGCAAGAGCTTGTAACTTGGACTGTAAGTTCTTAATATTACCAACTTGCTTTACTGCTTTCTTTTCAACAATAACTCCTTTCCCACAGTAAATCTCGAAAAAGAAAATTCTTCATGAAAGTACCGCAACGTATCTATATGCCAAAATTTGATTGAAGATGGTTTTGTTTATTTTTTCCTTAATGAACCAAATTATAAATGTATCGCTCGGAAGAGGAGCAAATTTATATAGATTAGTGTAAACTATGGAATGCAGGAAGGCAATCAAAGTGAAAAAAAAATTGTCACGGACAGCAGGATTACTGGAAAAAAAAACCATTGAGTAAAAAACTCGATGGAGATAAATAGTATAAAGATATTCAAGTACTTCGTCTAGTTTCGTAGAGACCATATTATAGATTTGGGGTATTTCAATTATGAACTTTGTCAATTGAATTACGTGAGAATATTTTGAAAAAAACAGGGATAATCAGCGTTAATCGAAATATATTTTGCGAACAATGATTTGTTTCTAAACGTTTTCTTCTTCTAATCTCCTCATAAATTAATTATGAAAATTGTTTAAACTTCTGCAAACTCATTTTTTGACAGGGAGTCAGTTTCCGGTAAAATTCTCATTTATCCAGTTTTGTACCTTCGAAATTTCAAATTTTGGCCAGACTTGTCAAATGCTTTCAGCAATATTCAAAACACCTAAAATATTTTTTCCTTTCTTTGTTTCAATTTTATGACGCGTTAAAAAAGGTTCGTTTCCTCATTTTTGAGTTTTTTATAATAATAATGATAATAATGAAAATAATAATATTATTGTCATTATTATCATTATATTATCATTGATTATCTGATTTGAATAATAATCATTTTTGGTTTCAGAAGAGGTTTTGAGTTTCAAATGTGCATTTCCGACGGAAATTTACCGTTATTTCGATTGAGCATAGTTTTAATTGGCGCACACCATCGGTAAAGCCCTTAGATCATAAAAAAAAATCTAGAAAATCAGTGTTTCCCCCAACTTTATGGCAGATTCTGTTTTTTCTTTGTCAAAATAAACCTTTTCCCAGGATATAACTCCATTCGACGATGCTAAATCATTGTCTTCTGAAAGTTTCGACAAATAGTACATTTCTTTATGGATAACAATTCGTACAAAAAGAGAAAAATATTTTTGATGAAAAAAACAATCAAAAGAAAATGTAGAAAAACATTATTTTCAGATATTTCAGGTAAAAGAGTCTACAGAATCTACATATTACCCCGATAATATGCGGATTTCTCAAATATTGTTGGTGATTTTGGGGACTTCTCGATGGCGTGCGCTAATTGAAACCATGCGCAATGTATTGAAAATTTCTGCAGGAAATTCAGATTGAGAATTAAACAAAAGTACCTCTTCTGAAAAACAAATCACCCCAGAAACTCATAAATTAAAAATTAAAAAAAAATATTTTTTGGGTTCAATGAAAATCCCGAATATTGTAAAGATAAAATGATTCAGACTGGAAATTAGGCGAAAACTAGATAAGGAGCCTGAACAAAATTTTAATTTTGAAGGCTCACAACCAGACCAATAATTAGCGGAATCTCCTATATTGACATATTTGTTATAATTTCGAAGCATTGATTTTCAGAGTGGAAGAATAATTGTTTATAAATGCTTTGTGGAAAGAGGTCGTAATTGTGGAATATTGTAACTTTTCAATTATGTTAGAAATTTCCTTGAAGCACTTTACTTGGTGATTTTTTTCAGATGTCGAAAATGTTTCCTTACGGTTCAAGATGCACCATTTAATTTGAACCTATAAAGTCAAAATCATAAAATCATTGAATCAAATTCGGTAGGGTCTGATGAGGGTAGAATAGAAGCTATGATGTTCAAATACAAATGTTAGGAAGGATTTTAACGAAAAATATATTGGTCAAAGTACTTGGATATCCTCAATGTCAACACCTATTTACCTCAGCCTCTGTGATATCCGGCATTTCATCGTGGTCGGGTAAATAAATCGCGCACGTCATCTTATCATTCGCGTCTTTCTCGGGTTGTTGCATACTCGCCAATACTTCTGTAATAAATATAAATTATGACGTTCCACAATATCGATATTTTTTCAGAAAGTATATGAGGTATTCCACGCCGAATGAGTCAACCGCTCACCCTCACCCTTTTGGAAATTGATGGCGGTTATTTGTACGATCGGGGAGGTTGCAAAACTATATCTCAAATTTGTTCAGATTTTTTGGGAAGCCCAGTTCGGAGATATGATTTTTGTTTTGTTTTTCCGGTTTTTTTCAATAACTCGAGTTCTATCGATCCGATTTCGATTTATTAACCGTCAAAATTTTTCATTTTTTACTGCCTATAACAATATTTTTAGTGAAATTTTTTTTTCGATCTCTAGATACGCATAATAACGACTTTTCAAATAAAAAAGTTGAAAACCTTGAATTGTGAAAATTACGTCACGGATGATATGTTTAATTTGTTTTCAGTAATTCTTATAATCAAATCAGGTATTTTGAGCCATCATACAAGTTGGGCATCATCCTGGATCTATTTTATTTTCATTTTTTTCTTTTCGAAATTCCGTAAATTTGGTCGCAACACCTCAAAATGGCGTTGATTGACTTTGATTATAGACAGTATGAAGTGAATTTGATTGTATACCTATATATTACAAACTTTTTCGATACATAATCGAAATCGTTTATGGTGTTTTGACCAAATTTGTGAAATTTCCAAAAGAAAAAATTAAAAACAACATAGATCCAGGAGGATGCCCAACTTGAATGACAGCTCAAAATACTTGTTTTGATTATAGGAATTACTGATGAAAAAATATTGAGCATCAACCGTGACGTAATTTGCAAAATTCAAGTTTTTCAACTTTTTTTTCTCGAAAATTCGTTATTATGAGTATCTAGGAATCGAACAAACAAATTACTAAAAAAGCTCGTATAGGCGGTAAAAAATGGAAAATTTTGACGCTTAATAAATGAAAATCGGCCAATAACTCGAGTTATTGGAAAAAACGGAAAAATGTGAAAAAAATCACATCTTTGAACTGGACTGCCGAAAAAATTTGAAAAAATTTGAGAGATAGTTTTTCAACCTCCCCAATCATAGAAAAAATCGCCATTCATTTTCAAGAGGGTGAGGGTCAGCGATTGACTCATTTGACGTGGAATACCTCATATACAAAAGGATAACGTACTCGTCATAAGAACAGTTTCGATATTTTTAACGCTTGCTGCAACATCCTTGATTTTATCAAATGCTTTCATTTTTTCATCTTGTAATAATTTGCACTCATTTGTGGCTTTCTTTAGCTTGCGCTCAGTGATATCATGTTTGAGTCTCAGCAACTCCAACTCTCGAGTAACTAATTCCGATTGATCTCTCAACTTCTGACAGTGTCCACATTCGCCATCTCCATGGCGACCTGAAGGCTGAAAAGGAAGCTTAATTGAAAAAATCGCAACTTATGGAATCGAATTACAATGTGATTTGAGTTCGTCTCATATGAACGGTTCCCTATCAAATAGAACATTCGTTGTTGCCAGAATAGCATCAGTTCACTTATTTTCTCCATCGAAAAATGGATTGATTCATGGGTCACAACATAAGACTAGTTAGTCTCATAGGAGTTTTATCAGTCTTGGATGCCCCGCACATTCGAGAAACATGAAAAAAACTTAAATTTTCTCATCAGAAAATTCCCAGAAACACTCTCTAGACCTCATGATAATTTGTACACTTTTTGTACCGGTATTGACGGATGCTAAGTCGGAGAGAACTTCGATTTTTCGTGTTTCTCGATGAAAACAAACAATTGAACCTGTTATACTGAGAACCACTACAATTGTTTGTCATTGGAACATCTCTCAAGCCACTCTTCCGACTCTCCAGAGAATCATTGACTACCCACAATTACTACTAGGGCATGTAGGGGGTGGAAACTTAGGATTTCTGTGGTTTGCATTCAGGAGAGAAATTGCACCTCAGTGACTAGAAAACCACTTCGTAATCGATGGATTCTAAGATTTTCTAATTTCTCCAGGAGATGATGTAAAATGTTATGAAATGTCATGATATGATGCCTTCAGATAGTGTCCGAATGTACGTCCGTATGTGTGTACGGATTTCGGGGGAATTTTCTATGAATCTTCACAAAAAAAGGTAAAGTAATAGCTAAAAATCTGAAATTCCGGAAAATAATGGGTATTATTGAGAAGTACCTCTGTGCCAAATTTCAGCTTATTCGGTCCGTTAGTTTTTGAGGTACAGCAATCTCACAAAAATAAATTTTCTTTAAAATCTCGGGAACTATTATACTGAAGTGAATTTTCAATACATAGTTGTTGTAATAACATCTATAGAATCAAATCATAATATGTATAGGTACCCAAACTAAATTGGGTAGTAATTGGCAGTTTTCTTTTTTATGATAATATCGATATGGGCACTATAACTCTCTAAAAATTTCTGATGGGGATTATTAGCTTAAAATTCGTCCGATAGCTTACTACCAATGAAGTTGGTAGCAATAAAAAAGAATGAGACTAATAACGCATAGAATAACTGTCATACTTTCTGTCGCATGTCGTCTATCAGATTGCTTATTTCTCTTCCTAATTCGAGTGTTTGAGGACACCGTAAACTGAAAAGAGTCACCCCCCCCCCCCCCTATTCGTACTAAAAAACTGTTAGCCATGAATATAACGTTTCCTACTTGAGAATTCGCGATGACACTTCCCGAACCCAAATAAATTCATTGTCGTTTTTTAATCACTGTTTGCCAACTTCAAGTGTTACTACGAAACTCATTGAATTCAATCAATTTCGAGAAATTTCTCAAACTGAATGGCTTATTCCCGGAAATTACAAGAATTATTATTCTTGCCAACTTGGAGGGCTCCTTTCCCCCATTCAAATCACTGTTCTGAGGATCGTTGTTTAGTGGAGACTTGTTTGCCCTCTTTTCCATCTGGGTTTTATCCTTCTTGTCCGTCTGGTCGTCTCTTTTATCACTGGAAGCATCCGTGAGTAGCTAAGTAATGCGGGTTCTGGCCCAATGTGTTTGGCGTCGACCTGGTCGTTGGAGCCCAGTAGGGGGGTCAGATGAAAGTGGGTGGTTGGGTGGTTGATTAATTCGCGGGATCGCAGTTTAATTCGCAGTTTGATGCGCGGGGTTGTGGTTTAATTCGCGGTTTATTGCGCGACTTGATTCGCGGTTTGATTAACTAATTCGCAATTTTTTCTCTCGAAGTGATGAAAGGGTTAATTAATTCGCGGTCTCGCGGTATGATGCGTGGTTTGATGAATTAATTCGCGATTTTTTCCCTCGAAGTGATGAAAGGATTAATTAATTTGCGGTTTAATTCGCGGCTTGATTCGCGGGGTCGTGGTTTAATTCATGGCTTGATTCGCGGGGTCGCAGTTTAATTCGCGGTTTGATTAATTAATTCCTGATTTTTTCCGTCGAAGTGATGAAAGGGTTATTTAATTAGCTGGTTAATCAACTTAATTCGCGGTTTGCGTTACAAAAGACCTTCTCGGTGACCTAGTCAATCCACCCCGCGAGGGGGTGAGTGAAGGGGTTAATTAATTCGTAGGTCGCGGTTTGATTCGCAGATTCATTCTGCAGATCACAGCTGAATTGGAGGATCGATTGATTAATTAATCAATTAGTATACCCAAACTTCTCAGTACACTGCCGCGAGGGGTGAAAGGGTTAACTAATTCGCTGCTGTAGAAATCATAGAAGGGGCTCCTCTTCTTCTTCAAACATTGACACATGGCTCCACTTGACATGTCTGAACTTGAGTTTTCCGGTACTTTCTCGTTTGCCGCCCCCCTTCGTATGAAATTGTTGTTGATAACGATATCAATATATAAATATTTATTTTAAAAAGAAGGGGAGGGAGTATGTATATATGCAAAGAATTTTTGCCTGAACTTAAGATTATCAGTTCTTTAATGGTTACCGCTCGTAGAAACAAATGTTATTAATAATAATGTAAAAAAATTATTTATTGAAAAAAGAAAAATTTAAGAGTGAAGGATTTATGTATATAAACGAAAAAATTCCCGCACATATCATCAGTTCATCTTGTCGCTCTCCATGAAGGACAGCTTCAAACGACGGGAATTAAAGAAACGTTTAGACCTTCTCCTGAAAAACATTCAAAAAGTGAAACAAGTTATACAGTACCGGAGTGACATCGAAATACTCTGCTCCAATCTGCAGAAGACTCGAATTTAAGCTTAATTATCATACCCACGTGAAAACAAAAAAATCATTATGGATTTCAACAAAATCAACATTGTAGCGCAAATGAAAAATCTTCCTTTGATCAAACTGGCGGATCTGGAAGCTGGAGCATTTTATATCATCACTGCAGCTCGCAAAGTGGAGACAAAGTATGGAGTTGGTGTTATTCTTCATCTCTCAGATACTCACACAGTTTTCGTGAATAATCCACTGGCCAAGTATTTCGCTGAAAATCCCAAGATGTTCAAGAATTTCCAACAACATATTGAAAAGAGCTCACCAACGTTGGAATATCTAGGTGGGAAATACAACAATCTTCGCCTACATCCTGATTCAAACGTGAAAGTTGAAAATAAAGCAGATGAAACAGATTTCAATGTGATGGATACTATTGCAGAGTTCAAAGAACTTCTCTTAGTGAAAATATTTGAATTGAAACGCAACAATTTATAGACGATCACAGCTACCTCCAAAGTCAAAACCAAGCATGGAATGAGTGTGATCCTCCATTTGAATAATGCTTATTCAGTTTTCCTCAACCGAAGGATATCAAAATTTTTCATTGATAATCCTAAAGAATTTGAAGATTTGCTGAATGAAATCAAGAAAGGCGCACCAAAGTTGGAGTATTTGGGTGGTGAATACAACGAAATCAAATTCCATGCAGAGGATGAGGAGATTGTTGCTTAACTTACAAATTAAATTTCTTAAGAATTATTACATTTAACACAATCCCTTATCATAGGTGGTGGTCTATCAAAAGTATCACCCTCGACAGTTTGATAGTGCTCCAAACAACGTCTACATCTTTTGATGTGTCAATCAGCTCTCGTAGCATCAGTCAACTTGTCCCAACACTGATCAACATCGCATGCAACGACGAAACTTATAAATGAATGTGGCGGATATGCAATATCTTCACAATCCATCAAATTTAAATTGTTCAATTTGTAGTAAATATTGAAGGATCGATCTACTGATCGTACTATTTTTTTCTTCATCATCCAGTTTTTGTGTAGCTTCACATTTTTTAAGGGACATGCCTTGTTGTCGTCTCTATAACTATGAAATGGACAAATACGAGATGGTAAATCTTTGAATTTGGCTAGTGATGGGCAATCATCGAAAATTTCTTCATTATTGACTACTAACGGTGCTAATGCAGGACCAGAAATTTTTTTCAACCACTCTTTTTTCTCTTCACCTTTCATATAAATTCTACCAATATTTTCCCACTTTTGCACTAATTGTCCAACTTGCTTGTATGATCTATTCCCATAGTTCCAGGGTAATCCATGATGATGACGCTCAAACCACAAAGCTACCCTTCTATACTTCGCTGATAAACTGGAGAATTTCCATGGGGGCTTCAAAAACCAAACGTTAGGGTATCCGACACCAGAATCCAAAACTGTGTATCCGAATTCTTTCACGATGAACTCGTTGGAGAGCGTTTGGAAACCTTGTACGTCCACGAGTACCTCCATCGCAACTGATGAAATATTTCTATCGTCATGAGAATTTATCCCCCTCTCGCCCCTCCTCCTCAGATTAATTTTCTTAATCCTCTGCTTATCGGGTTGTAATGTACTACTCGATCGTGCAAAATGAGACAATAAGCAGCTGTTTCCGGAGAAAAACTTATTTTTGTTTCAAACTCCAGGCGGACATCCACAGGTCAAAATTTTAAGGATTCATTTTGTTTAGAGCAATTAATGACTACCAGGGATGTAATCGCTGCAAATTGTGCTTTTGTCAATAATGGATTATTCGCTTGTTGATCATAATATGATGATTGAATGTTTGAATACATGTCATATAGTATCGAATACTGATTTTTAGTCATGTCTACATCCAAATTTCCATATGGATAACGTTGGGCATTTAGGAATAATATCACATCGATGATACTACAATGATCAAAATTGCTAGCATTTTTCTTATTTCTATTTTTTCGATCTGTTTGGAAGCCTAGAAGGACCTAACGTGGTTTCTCAAGCTGAGTTGCGGTGTTCACCGCGTACACGTGTTTTGTTGTCGCTGGAAGCGTTGGATACTCATATAATTGCCAGGATCTGGAGCTCATCGATATTGCAGGATCTTTCTGGATGAAATTGAGCAACTCAATCTTCTTAATATCCGATAATGTCACATATGGAAACATCCACTCAATTCTCATAAAATTGATCTTCACATCTTCTTTGGCGGTTTGAATCAAAGCATTGTTATCATGGCGAGCTCTGACTAAAACCAACTCATGTTTCACATTGACCATGNTAATGACACGAGATTTTTCATGAGAGTAGTAATCCCCACGTTCTTCACTTTATCAATTTCAATAGCATTAATTTCATAGCGGATCTCTTGGAATAGATGACAAATGGCGTTATTCACGAAGCTTGTAGTTGTAGAGATGGCATTGTCCGATTTGAGCAATTTACCCGTGATGTGCAAGTAACTTTTACTTGATAAAATACAGAGATCTTGATTTTGTACAATGATGCGAATTTCATCACTATTATCCAGTGCCGTCGAGGTATATGGCTGATGTGCATGGATCTCATAGTGAGTGACGGAATCTTCAAACACCGGGGAGAGTTTGATGTTCAGGCTTTCTTCCATGGTATACAACAGGCGAATAAGATTTTTACTTGACAAAAAAGTTTTTTTCCACTTTTTCTTACGGCCAGACCGAGACTCTTGAGAAACTTCACGTTCTGAGGTGTTAACCTCTCGAAACCAGCATGTGAAGTGATTGAAGCGAGGCATGATTGGGGGCTTCTATAGGAGTAGCCAATCTTACGATTATATACTATGCCCATGATTATACAATAGATTTGATGTGTAGCCTGATGGTAATTGTTTCGCCTCTAAAATTTACCAAGTCCCCGTCTTGATCAACGATTCGGAGTTGTAAATCGGTTATCGTTTGTACATACACTGGTAAATAAATAACTTGCGATGGTACTTCGACAATTTTATATCCAGGGGGCACCACAGGAAAAAATTCATGAATTGTATGAACTTTATCACTGTTGTTGTATGCTCCAGTGGTGATATTACATTCAACTCGTAGAGCGTTCACTTTGAGAATGGCTACAGGCTGATCAGACTGATGAGTTTTATGGGCCTCTAAAACCCTAGGGGTAAAACCAAGGAGACGACCGATCGAATTTGCAGGCCTCAAGTCCAAATCCTTATTGCATGACACTTCACTCCGTAACGTGTTATTGTTACTTCTGATTTTTATATCAATATTATCCTTTTCCACACTTCTTACAATAAATTTTGAGATATCATCGATCTCGTAACTTCCCGTCGGAATGGTGAGGATTGTATCACCTANCACTCGTAGAGCGTTCATTTTGAGAATGTCTACAGGCTGATCACACTGATGAGTTTTATGGGCCTCTAAAACTCTAGGGGTAAAACCAAGGAGACGACCGATCGAATTTGCAGGCCTCAAGTCCAAATCCTTATTGCATGACACTTCACTCCGTAACGTGTTATTGTTACTTCTGATTTTTATATCAATATTATCCTTTTCCACACTT
>NW_021680850.1:4142-4597 GCF_001412515.2 Diachasma alloeum | reverse complement strand
AGACGACCGATCGAATTTGCAGGCCTCAAGTCCAAATCCTTATTGCATGACACTTCACTCCGTAACGGGTTATTGTTACTTCTGATTTTTACATCAATATTATCCTTTTCCACACTTCTTACAATGAATTTTGAGATATCATCGATCTCGTAACTTCCCGTTGGAATGGTGAGGATTGTATCACCTATGTGCAATTTATAATTGCTCGTATCAACGTTTGGAATGGAAGTGAAAGTTAATAATTCCACGAGTCCAAGAACATAATTCTTCTGAGGAGAAAGTTCGATTGGTGGAAAATATTGCACCTCCAACACGGATGATACCCCTGAGATTGTCAATGTGAATGAATCACCCATGATTTCTGAACATCGACTAAGTAAAAGTCATCAACGTTTGCTCTTATATAGGCATCCATTGAGAAATGCCAAACATAAATGTCCACAATTGAAGGTATT
>NW_021680850.1:3523-3921 GCF_001412515.2 Diachasma alloeum | reverse complement strand
CCTGAGATTGTCAATGTGAATGAATCACCCATGATTTCTGAACATCGACTAAGTAAAAGTCATCAACGTTTGCTCTTATATACCCATCCATTGAGAAATCCCAAACATAAATGTCCACAATTGAAGGTATTCCAGTTCTGGAAACGTTCGTGATTATATTTTATGCTACCAACTCCAAGGTAATTGAAGAGTTCTGTAGGAGGTTGCAGGTTCCCGAAGCTATCGAAATAGGTAACATCGTTCCCCACTTTCTTGTAGGCAACCCAATGAGTTCCAGGACCCTTCTTGTCATCCAAATTGATGATGGCTGACTCATTTTTCAATGGACCATTTTTCGGTAGATCATTGCGCATGAAAACACCACGGAAATGGGGAATTTCCATGAGTTTTGCATACTT
>NW_021680850.1:3184-3397 GCF_001412515.2 Diachasma alloeum | reverse complement strand
TGTAGGAGGTTGCAGGTTCCCGAAGCTATCGAAGTAGGTAACATCGTTCCCCACTTCCTCGTAGGCAACCCAATGAGTTCCAGGACCCTTCTTGTCATCCAAATTGATGATGGCTGACTCATTTTTCAATGGACCATTTTTCGGTAGATCATTGCGCATGAAAACACCACGGAAATGGGGAATTTCCATGAGTTTTGCATACTTTCCAATATC
>NW_021680850.1:0-3044 GCF_001412515.2 Diachasma alloeum | reverse complement strand
TGTAGGAGGTTGCAGGTTCCCGAAGCTATCGAAGTAGGTAACATCGTTCCCCACTTCCTCGTAGGCAACCCAATGAGTTCCAGGACCCTTCTTGTCATCCAAATTGATGATGGCTGACTCATTTTTCAATGGACCATTCTTCGGTAGATCATTGCGCATGAAAACACTACGTCAGTCAGAGCCGTGCGTGGTAGCATCTTTAATAGTTTTTTGGCTTCAAATACAAGCCCATTCCCTTTTTATAAGGTTTAAGATGTAAACCTCTGCCGAGTGCGATAGCCTCCATAGTTTCATTATGTCTCTTATTTTCGGCGAGTTNCCTCCAGCTAATGCCCCGTGGTACTCAATCCGGCAAATAATGGCACGAGAAATGGTAAGATTCCCCCAATTTTTGATGGAACAGGAATAACTCGTGCAATAGTAACTCTACTTCTCCCTCCAACCTGTTTGATGGCTACTCTTGCACCGTTGAGTGCCGTCCTAATAGCATCATGTGACCCATTATTCAATTTGATTGACTTCTTTGCAGCTCTGATGATTGCCCCAATTGTGACTCGCTTTTTCAGTTTCCCTCTCCTCTTCTTCTTCTTAGCCACACCTTTTTTCACTCCCATACCTGATTTTTTTCTAGTCTCTATGGCAATCAGGGATTTTTTCACGCATGTGCCTGATTTTTTCACACCCATGCCTAATTTTCTTACACCCGTGCCTGATTTTTTCATACCGATGCCTAATTTTGTTTTAGCTTTCATAGCGTTCGTTACCAATAATGCAGCTGCCTTTGCCCCCCCACTGGCATCTGAGGTTGAAACACGTTTTCAAGCTTGCTCTGCAAGTACTTTATCAGCTTAGTGTCGTGCTGAAATATTCTGACGATTTTTTGAGTAGTCCATGTCATGCACCTTACAAGCAGCATCGAGTGGATGAATCCCAGGAACTCCTCGAGCTAATCTTTTCGTTAACTTCGTGCCTGGTCCACAGTACTGGTAGCCTGGCAAATGCAATTCAACGGGAAGATTGCGATGACGTTGTTCAACAAGGCTTTCCTCTTTTTGCTAGCGCGCGATCTGTGCACAATCATGTCTGAAGCGGAACTGACTAATTTTTGCTATAAAACACTCAATTTATAGGTTTTTGCCGCAGTTGTCATAAAGCTGGAGTTCAGTACACATGTCAGCGGTTTACCCGTCATTAATGTCGATTCAGTAACTGTGAAAGATACCAATAAACCGAAACGTCACGGCCAATTGCAACCAAATACGATTCGCGCGGTTTTCTGTGGTCCATCAAATTGTGGGAAAACTAATGCCCTACTGAGTCTCATAATTCATCCTAATGGTCTCAGGTTTTCGAATATTTATGTGTATTCAAAGTCCCTCAATCAACCCAAATATCAATTTTTACAAAGTTTACTGGAACCTCTTGATGACATGAAGTATTATCCATTCTCAGACAATGAGGAAGTTGTCTCGGTAGATAATGCAAAAGAGCATTCACTGTTCATATTCGACGATGTGGCATGCGAGAAACAAAATAATATCAAGGCATATTTTTGTATGGGGAGACATAAAAATGTTGACAGTTTTTATTTGTGTCACTCATATGCTCGCATCCCAAAACATTTGGTGCGTGACAATGTCAATTTTCTCGTTTTATTTAAACAGGACGAAATGAATTTGAGACATATTTATAATGATCATGTGAAAACAAATATGTCATTCGAGAAATTCAAAGAGTTGTGCTCAGCCTGTTGGAAAGACAATTATACTTTTATAGTTATTGATAAAGATAGTGACATTGAAGCAGGTCGTTATAGGGAAAATTTCGATTGTTTCATTCAAATAAATAACAGTTGTGGGAGGAAGAAGTAAACAGTTGTGAGATAGATTCCAGCGAGTCAACATGCCTCCCCGCAAGGGTGAGGGTGTCCACACAACAAGAGTTTCTACGTTAAATTTCCAATGCACGAAAAGCTATTCAACGAAAACATAACCTGTTGAAATTAGGCAGAGATAATGTTGATGAAGCAATGAATGAAGTTCTCAAACCCATTGTGAGACCGCTTCAGGAATTAGCCGCTCGAAATGTGAAATCATTCGATGACAGTGGACAAAAAATTGAATTTCCTGATGATAGAAAACAAACCATTGATTACAAGAATCAACGAAAACTCAGATATAGGAGTACCCCAAAGGCACCAAAGCAGATGTGGTCGCATAGGGATGCCTCTGAAGACAGTTATGGGACTACAGCTGACGATTGTTCATTTGATTACACTTTGAATGAGACTATAATTCCATCCTTAGGAAATTCACATGCTGCTACTATACTTCCACCCATTGGCAGCTCACGCATTCTGAGTAAAAGTTCAAAGACCAGCACTGAAGGGATAGACACAGAAGAAGATATCAATACTCTTGCAGGGAAATATTTGGCACAAATCAACACAACAAAATGGGACAAGGCTTATGGTGTTCGCAAACTTACACATAATTTTATGATTGGAGACTGTCCCATATTTTTTGAGGATGAATTTATTAGAGTAAAAACCACGGAATACGCTTGTACGGAGGGATTATTGGAGCTTCTTTTCATGAAAAATCCTGATAACACTCTAATTAGTCAGAGTGATATTGATGCATATAAGAATTTCATACTTGCAACTAATGGGCATCAAAAAAATTATAAATNGGATAGACACAGAAGAAGATATCAATACTCTTGCAGGGAAATATTTGGCACAAATCAACACAACAAAATGGGACAAGGCTTATGGTGTTCGCAAACTTACACATAATTTTATGATTGGAGACTGTCCCATATTTTTTGAGGATGAATTTATTAGAGTAAAAACCACGGAATACGCTTGTACGGAGGGATTATTGGAGCTTCTTTTCATGAAAAATCCTGATAACACTCTAATTAGTCAGAGTGATATTGATGCATATAAGAATTTCATACTTGCAACTAATGGGCATCAAAAAAATTATAAATTTCGCGGAGGCATCCGAGAGCTGAATGGTGAGAAATATGATAAATATATT
>NW_021680849.1:254127-254578 GCF_001412515.2 Diachasma alloeum | reverse complement strand
TTTCTGCTCAGAATCACCCCCTGATCCTGGGGTGTTCAGATGTACATGTTCTTCTGAAACACCCTGTATATCACAATAAATTACAAATCACAAAGCTAAAGACTCGATACATGACAATTTTTCCCTAACCGTAATCTGTCAATAATAAAATACTAGTCAAGTTAAAACGATAGTCAAAATATGTCAAGATAAATTGAAGTCAAAATGAAAATGTCAAAAGGTAAAATAACTAGTACGGTACTGAATCAGTCAAAAATTACAGCGAGAAAATAGTACATTACGCAACTAGTGCGGAAAGCAGGCGGTTACTTACGAGGGCAGCGCAGCCACCCGAGTGATACCGCCTGCTATCCGTGTTAAATCCGCACGTGTTGCGTATACTATTTTATATGATAAGTGCGTGAAGAAGTTTCGGCGGTGGAGGGGGGGGGGCGAGGGGGGGGGGGGCGGG
>NW_021680849.1:245690-253981 GCF_001412515.2 Diachasma alloeum | reverse complement strand
AAAAAGTGTGATTGAAAAATTTCATTTTCGTTACTGAATTCTCAATGACTTATCACTAATTTCTAGAAATCAATCACCAAATTTCAGTGAGTTTCGGTGAATTCTGTGATATGTCTCTGAAAAGCAAAAATAATTTTTCTCTGTGTTTCCTTGAAATTCTTTTGATCATTAGAATTCAATAAAGCCCTTAAGTTACAGTATTTGATCGAAGAAGGAGTTTTTGGCGATCCTGCTGTTGCTTCATTGGAGAATATTTCATTTCCATTTTCTTTAAATGTCACATCACCAATCAACTCATCAGTAAATAAATCCTCCTCACTGCCTAACTCTTCATCACTATCAGGAATTATACGATTTGGGCTTATTTTATCTGCTTCGAAAATCACCTTTTCATTTTTCAGTCATTCCATGTATTCACTATTCGGAGGTTAGATTTCCTTCCTTGTTATTCTCTTTTAATAGGTGATGCGCATGCGCGTCATGCGTTATTTCGGGTTTTAGTTGAGTGTGGGTAGGCGCTCGAAACCCGCTACTTTCCAGTTGACTATAGTCAACTGAAACCCATGCGGTTACACGCACGTATCATATAAATAATATTATTTCGAGAAATGAATGCCTCGATAATAGGCGGAATGGATAAGAAATCTAAATTTCAACACAAATCATTTAATGCCTCGAAAATCCAAAGGTCGGCAAAATCGAAATGACTGAAATCGAGAAACTAAAACAATTCCACCGAACAAGGGGCAAGAAATCGAAAGGAGAATTGAACTGATTAAAATGGCGTCAAAACCGCCATACGCCAAACGTCTTATCAAATGACACCAAATTAATTCTTAATAAATACAAAATAACTTGGAAACTGTTCAGCTCTCCGCTCACCGAAGTCTGGAACCCAAAATATATGTCCGCTTCAGATGAACTCGTGTTGAAAATTCTCATTGCACGAGTCCCTTCAAGTCCACGGCAGGCCTCGATATCGTCTGAATTTTTCCGGTGACACACAACACCAGAAAAATAGAGTTAGTCTCGCAATGCCCAAACGAGAACTGTCGTAGACGATATAGTTCTCGCCAGGAAAGAAGGAACATCGGGTTTTTGCCGAAGACTCCCCACCACTGTCCACGACGGCATGTCATGTATCCCTCCGCGCGCGCCAAATTTGAGCGCAATCTTTAAATTTATTCCAGTTGTCACTGAAGGTTGATGGATGGCTCTCATCATTACTAAAAATGGAAGAATAAACAAATAGAGAAGCACATATGTCAAATTATGCATCCATAACCTCAATATTCTTAAGGGGGGACCCAGGTGAAATTTGAAAGTCTTCGGTTGACGAAAATAAATATTGAGCGACTTTTGACATATCATGAGATACTTAAAAACTAAGAAAAATTTCATACCCAGCCCATTTAATCTCTTACGTCAGGCGAAAGGGTTGGTTTTCGTGATTTGGCTTTGAAATGCTCCTTACACCATAACTTTCATCCGATTCACGCTTTTTTTTTCAAAGCGTTCGTTAGATTACATAGAAAAATTATGTTTTATCGGTTTACTGGTTTTTTTACTTTTTTCATGCCATATCAAAATTATTATTCTGAGTAGTGTAACATTAAAATAGTACATAACAATTGTTCAATATTGTAAAATGGCGAGGCGGATGAAAAATCAATTTTGAAATCAATCAATCTAGAATTTAATCCCTTTCGATTTAAACCGAAAATAAGTGTTAAATTATTAATATATTGCATATGGCATAGTTATTTTTGTTAATAAATTAGCAATATGCTGCCGAGTGCTCATATTGTATGTCATTTCTATCTACCCTATATAATTTATAGTTTATTTAATTTTATTAAAGTTAATAATGTTTTTAACAAATTGTGGCAGATTTTCGACTTAGTTGAATTTTTCCGCAATAATGGAAAACTGACAACGTTTCGAATGCTAACAGAATAATTTCCGAAGATCTGGTATACATCAAATAAAAGAATTACGGTATCTATATCATTTTAAAAATCGAAAAAATAAAAATAAAAAATTTGTATTTATATGTAATTGAACGAATTTGCAATATCACATTTGAAGAAACCATTAGATAGCTCATTTTCAGGAAAATTCATGAAATATTAGAAATTTTCAAAAATCATCATAAAAACCAAATTAACGGAGATAGCTATCGTAACTATCTTTCAACTTCGATTTCGTGGCATTGAAACAAACGTTTTTACCTATGATTGAATTAATTTTAAGAATAATATCCAAATATGTCTGCAGGAATATATTCAAAAAATATAAAATTTTCGCAAATTTTCATGATAAATCGAAATAACGATTATTGCTTTATCTTCGAATTCGGTAAAAAGAACATCGGAAAAAATTTGTTAAGCCATTATTCAATGGATTCAGAATTTTTTTTAAGGTGGGAACCTATTTAAGAATATCGAAAAGTAAAAAATTTATCAATGAATCAATTTTTAATTAATGGCGATGGATACACGTATGAAAAAATCGTATAGAAAGTTTCTATACGATTTGCGTATAGAATTTCTATAGGTTTTTCGTATATGATATTCGGATATTTCTATACAAAAATTTCCTATACGGATTATTTCTATACGAATTCGTGTAGAAATTCGTATAGAAATGAACCGTATAGGAAATTTTCGTATAGAAATATCCGAATATCATATACGAAAAACCTATAGAAATGCTATACACAGTCCGTATAGACAGATTCTATACGATTTTTTCCTACGTGTAGAGCTGAATAATACCTACATTTGAGGAAAATGATTCAATTCCATCGATTCATTAGCGAACAATTGCAGAAAAACTTTGTCACACACATACATGCATACATATGTACGAAGACGGTTTAGAAATTGCATTTTCGAACTTTTTGGATCCTAATAGGTCGGTATAACACAAAAAATGCAAAACTTAAATTTGAACGATTACCATGCTTCCATTAGAACGGAAGAATTCGCTTTTCTATGATCTAATTGAGCTAATTGAAAAAATATTTCTTAAAAAATCTTTAAAAAATGAAAATGGAGGAGAAAATGATAGGTAATAATAATAGATACAAATAACAATAATATAGATATATATTTCCTTGAATACAATATTTGTAGAGCTTATCCGGTGTTCTACTGCCATTTTTATGCGTTACCATGGGCCGTCTTCCTCCAATCACGTCGCATTTGCCCCAGGAGCTGTACTTCATTTGCAGACACTCCTGGTGACCGAGGGAAACCATGGAAAACCCCGGTCGACATGGGCGACTCCGTAAAACGACCTTTATCGCCGAAAGAACATGGAGCTGTAAAAGAAGTTCATTTTAACAACAGATCGATCTTTTATCAATTGCCGCAGACATTAAGCTCGCGGGAGGGTAAAAGAACGTTGGAATGTTCACCAATTTTCGTAAAAAGAATTCATCTTCGTCCTCGCAGGCAAAGGAATTATTACGTAAGAATATTTCTGTTCTATAATGCAAAGACGGAGTTAAATTCATCGAGCACAAATTTTCTCCCGTTTTTCTCAATTCTTCTGTTCTCTTAACTCTTTTTTCAGAATGGTCAGAATTTTTCACGGTTAATGAAAGAGTACGAGTTATTATGTCGGTTGAATTATGAATACTCAATTTAATTATATACTTACAATACTAAATCACCAAACAAATCGGCATGTGAGAAAGGCGGGCTGATGACTGTGAAACTGCAATGATTACTCCTTTCGATCGTCTTTTGACATTGTCTTCTAAATTCCTCCATTACCAAAATAATCGCAACACGATCTGGATGGGAAAATTGACGTATGACATATCCCCCCTGTTCAAGTTGATAGTCTCCATAATTGTAAAAAATGTGACCTCTAAGATGTGACGTAACGTAAACAAGTGGGAAATTGCTCTCGTATTATCTATAGGGGAGAGTGGGGCAAAACGAAAGAGTGGGGCAAAATGAAACAGCCTATAATCGATCATTTGACGCAATTCAAGCAAAAATAATTTTTTTTAATCACCTTTTGTTCGTTAACTTCTTTTATTATTGGGAGTACTGATGAGAATAATAATTTTCTATTTGTCTTATAATTCAATGGATTATAATGCAATTGATTACATTTGTAATGATTTTTCTTTGGCCTCAACAAATACTCAATAAACCCTAACCCAGAAGTCTCGATTAGCCAAACACGGCCAACTCATTACCTTCGTTCTCGTAATCCGACAAGTCTGAAACGCCAAAAACCATAACGCTAACACTGGACTTCGGGGACAATTAGCAGCTCATCCAATCCTTATTTCGTGTATTTAGGGCGCCAGCCGATTTTTAGCAACGCGTAATCGACAAACCGCAAACGGAACCGTATTTTCTTAAAACTAAATACTGATCGTCCCCAAAAATCCAATAACGACAAGAAACATATCGCAAACCATACGCAGAAATGTGGATTACGAGGGTACGGGATTTACTCGGCTGCTCAGTGTGCGGGTCGTGGAGAGAGGGGTGGATTCGTGGACGAGAACATCAATTAACAAAACCAATCATCGATCGAGAAACCAATAAACCAATGTCTTAAATTCCAAACGGGATAGGTAAGGTCGACATTGAATAATAAACACAATTGTACTGACGTGTTTCGCTATTGCCGATATTAATACAAAATCGTAAATTCGTACAAACACAAAATTACATGAATGTGACTCAAAATAATTTTAAATACTCTGAAATGATCCATTAAACTCCAAAAGGACTCGAAAGATGCGAATAATAATTTTAAGTATGAAAAAGAAAGCGATCCCAATCCAAAGCTGATAGAGAGAAGCAAAGGTATTGTCCACGAGGGGAACACGAATCCGAGAGAGAGAGACTATAGGAAGGTAGCGTACGTGCGAGAGAGAGAACGGATGAGGTAACTACGCGGAATAAAAAAAAAAAGGAGAGCTCACGAAAAGGTACTAATTTTTCTTATTTTCGACTGTAATTAATCGAATTACGAATTATGGAGCGCCTTTGTAATGGTTTACTTAATTCTTATGCCATTTGTAACCCATTAAAATCGGGAATCTCATTCACCGAAAAGGTAGCAAAAATGAGCTAGGGAGCTTGAATCAGCCACGTGGCTGATTTACCGGAAAGGAGCGTTTCTAACCCGGAAATGGAGGTTTTCTCCATGAAAATAGGTAGCTTACGATCTCCAATAATTTCCAAAATAATAGGTAGCTTATTCCTGAACGGAAGAGAGCTTAGATAATTTTATTGTTCTGGATTCCAACCATAAAGTAAAGATAACTAAAAAGATAGCGTCCCCATGCCCAACCGGAATCCAAAACTCAACGAACGCTAGAGAGCATTAAAACGCAAAAAAAAGGTAGTTTCCGAACAATTCAGGTAGCATCATTTTTCCTCCAGAACTCTTGTGAGTCGGAGAAATATATAGAAATAGGTAGCATAGAATAATTACGTAGAGAGAGCGAGAAAACGTAGCAAGCAAAAAGGTAGCAATGAAGTAGGTAGCGAATGGCATCAATCGCCGTAGCGAGACGCATAAAGCCTGAATTTTTGCATAAACGTTATGGTAGGTAGCATTATTAATATTTTGATTTATTCAGGTAGCCTAATTATTAATTAGATAATTTCAGGTAGCTTCCAGGGAGCATTTGGGTTCGTTTGAAGGGTTTTCTACCCTTCAAACCATGAGTATCGGTGTTGGCGTCATTCCGAGAGGTAGCGACGCCATTCCGCGTGGTCCAACTGCTTTATCGAAAAACGCACTAATTCACTGTTAATCACCTCTAAATAAGTACACGAGTACTTACCATGGTCTGGAGCGTTGATTTTTACTGAATTTGGATCACGGGGCCTCGATAATTACCTCAAAAGAGAACTTGTTCAGGGAGCTAAATCGACTCGTACCTCACTCTTAGTCGTCCGGGTGGATACTGTAATGGCGACTATCGCGTGTGTCCGCTCGGGCCTGTTGCATAGTGGTGGGGAGTCTGGGGGAGACTAGCCCCGTACGGTGCTGACTCGAGTGCCGGAGACGCGAACTATCGATTCCCGGGGTAATTGTGCGCGAAATATTTAAAGATTTAAATTTAAATTTTCCTAGAATTGATTCTGATTATTTTAACTGAACAAAACTGAAATTACTTGAACTCAACGTGAAACTGAGATGGCTGAGCGGGTCTTCACTCCATCTACGACCGGAATAAGGTAGCTTATCTACAGAGGGCACTCTCCGGAGAGGAATTAGGACTTTACCAACGAAAACTCAAACGCAAACGCAACTTAACTAAATTAAAAACCCAATGGCGATCCGTTTCGACGACTGGGTGATCGTCTCCACGGCCTTCCAACTGAAAGCCCTAACACTCTCGCTCAAGGGAGCGCAAGCATTTCAACTCGACCTATGTACTCACTCTATCGACAAACCAAAAAGGGTTACAGGAAACACTGGGTAGCACGTTATCTTGGGCAAATATTCCACGGTGATATCCTGATCCTTAACCGAATTTACGTAGGAAAATCTCAAAATTACTAAACTTTAACTCAACAAAAATGACTCGAAAAAAAGAAATATCTGCAAAATATCTGGTTTATTTAATGAAGTTATTTAATGAATATTATTCTCAAAATTTAGGGAATCGATTCACGCGATAGGTAACCAATTTAGGTAGTTTTCCGAACTTAAGGTAGCTCTGAAGTAGAGTTAAGGTAGCAGGTAGCTCTAATTCTCCGTATAGATTTTTATCACGACAAAAAGGTAACGGTTTATAAAATCTTACTCTCTCTCTCTCTCTCTCTCTCTCTCTCTCTCTCTCTCTCTCTCTTTCTCTCTATACATAAATACCCTGGAGTTCCGCAGGTGACGAATTCGCCTGGAATTTCGTCACACATTAGACCGACTGCACTTTTCTCTTTTCATTCGATTGACAATCAGCATCACATTTTTCTGTTTTCCCCTCTGGTTCTGCCCCTGGGCCTTACTTCGGACTTTTGATTTTGCTGTTTCTTTTTTTTCCAATTAATCCATTGACAAAATCTTCTCCCATCAAAAGTTCTCCATAATTTTCCATTCTAGTGAATGAAAAATTATTGTTCTCATCAGTAGTCCCAAGGATAAAAACTGTTGCTAGGTAAAAAATTTAATAAAAACAAATGTTTTTGATCGAATTGCGCCTTTTTTTTCGACTGTTTCATTCTGCGCCACTCTCTTCTAGTATATATTTTTTTGTTATATAATTAGCAATATGCTTCAGAATGATTAATACGCAGATCATTTCCTTCTATCATGTATAATCCATTATTTATTTCATTTTTTTAAATTGAATAAGATTTTGTTGTAACTCATTTGGTCAAATTTTCAACTTAGTTATCAACATTATTTTTATTATCCCTTTCTTCTATACAATGTTTTTTTTGTGTGGTTATATTTCTCCCTTCAGCCCTTCGATAGAATGTTAATTCAAGAATTTGATTTATAGATCCTTGAATGAATTTAAAACATCACATTTGACGAAACCATAAGAAAGCTCACTTTCAGCAAAATTTATGAAAAATTCGAAATTTTCAACAATCATAAAAACTAAATCAATCATTCGCCTAATGGCATTAAAACAAACATTTGAAGCTATAATTCAGTAGCAAAGTGGTAAAACGGTTTAAGTCGACTTATCTCCCAGTTGAGTTTTTGACGAATATTTCCGAATCTAAGGGAAGTAGCGAAAATTTCGTAATTACATTTATTGCAGCTCTCAATCGGCTCTACAAAAAAGGTTTGTTTGAAACGCAACTAAAATTCCAGAACATTCTGGTCGACCATCGGCCTACTTCGAAAATCTCCGGGACCCTTCGGGTCATCAGTCATAAGTCACCGAAACACGCGCGAATCAGTTTAGGCTTAGCCTCTCACCGTACAAGTCTATCTCGGGCAAATCACCTGTACAAGTTTTATATCGCACCTCACCGAGTACAGTAGCTCTTTGAACCTCACCTAGCTCACTAGTAATCAAGTACATCACCGGTCTTTGTAAGATCACCGTTTTGTTCAGTACATCACCTCTGTTAATTAACTCAGTATAAATTCAGTGACTCAACGAATTGAAAGTGAAGAGACAATCATCAATTTAATTAGACATTCAACAATTGAAAACCAAAGAGTGTAAATAGTTTTGACAAAGTGGTTCGATCCCACAAAATAAAGTGTGGTTTTTAAATCCGGCTCATCAGTAATTTTCCCAACAACTCCCTCCACATTTTCATCCCACATCCACCCTAAAT
>NW_021680849.1:197747-245180 GCF_001412515.2 Diachasma alloeum | reverse complement strand
GTCCTCAACAACACCAGTACAGCACCAGCAGACAATTCTCCGAAGAACATCATCAGCACCAGAAAATCACTCAAAAGAAGAAGAAGCAAATCAACGAGAGAGCAGCAAAGAAAACTCAACAATTAATTCATCATCCCTGATGATGAATTGCCCCCGGAGTGTTTGAAACGCAACTAAAATTCCAGAACATTCTGGTCGACCATCGGCCNCAAGGGCTTACCAGAAGGAAGAACATCACCAAGAGGATGTTCAAGTTTCACCAAAAAAGGGACGCGACCTTCAGATCAACAGTCAGCTCATCATCTACATCGCTAAAAGAGATCATCATCGGATTTAGCAGAGTTCGGCGCTCTAAGAAATATTAAACAGCCGATTCACATAAAAGAAGACTGGTCCATTCAACATTAGCAGGAGGATTGACAACCAAGGCGGTTCACCTCGTCAAATCCTAGAATCTTCAAGTAGTTGGCGCCAAGACACAGCAATTATGGTACACTACGATGTACGTAATTGCACAGTTTGTTCACCGAGGGTTTCTCCAACGGCCGTAAGNATAACGAAAATTTTGCTATCTTCCTTAGATTCCGAGATATTCACTGAAAAATTATCAATAGTTAAAATTGACCTGTGCCGTTATATAATTTCGTTACTGAATTGCATTCATTTGAAGCATGATNTTCGGCGCTCTAAGAAATATTAAACAGCCGATTCACATAAAAAAAGACTGGTCCATTCAACATTAGCAGGAGGATTGACAACCAAGGCGGTTCACCTCGTCAAATCCTAGAATCTTCAAGTAGTTGGCGCCAAGACANATTTTTAAAAAATACAAAATTTTTGTGTATTTTCTAATAAAACAAAATAACGATTGTTGTATCACCTTCATCTTCGAACTAGCTCAAAAGGGCATCCAAACAACATTTTTCAAGCCATTATTTAATCAGTTACGAACATTAATTGTTCGTTATCGTGGAACAACCGATTTCGGAAAACATTCGACAATTAAAAAACAAATCGATAAATTAAATTTCAATTAATAGTGATTGATAGGGCCCAACAATACCTACACTTGAAAAAAATAATATTTAATTCCATCGATACATTATCAAACAATTGAAGAAATACTTTGTTATATACGAACAGACATGCACACCCACGTCCAGACGAGGTCTAAGAATTGCATTGTCATAATTTTCTATCATACACAGTAGATATAACACAAAAAACCACAACATAAATTTGAAAGATTACGAAGCTTTCATTCGGAAGCAAAAATGGGAACAATCTGCAATAACTTGATGAAAATTGGATTGAATCATAATTATCATGCACCATTTCGAAGAACACTAAATTCTCTTCAAAATAATGCATAAATATTCATGTCTAGTTCACTTAGGACTATCAAAAAATCAACCCAAAGTTAATTTTTCAAGGGAAACATAAAAATTAAATTTTCGCCCAAAACTGTCATAAATCAATGCCAAAGAGTCAGAATTAAACAAATCAGGTGTCCTATTGAAATTTATGTATTAAGCTTTTAAATGAGATATATATATAGTTCATAGAAAAAGAAGGACTTGAGCATTAAAAACCAAAGGAAATATCTTGCTTATGGACACGAAATGAGGATCAAAAAAGGATTCATTGTTTATTTTGCAAATATCTTTGCAACTAATAGGTTTAACAAAAAATATCAAATGATCTGTTTCCCAGAAAATTTCTAGAATTAAAAGAACGGTCTTTTGACATATTCTCTTAAAATCACTGGTTTTTTAAATAAACTGACAATTAACAAAAATGTTCCCGGTGAATTATGACGATTTATTCGGAGACTTGTCATTAATTAAAAGACTTAAATATAAAAATAAAGACAATTATACTCATTTATTGTTCCTACAATGAAGAAAAATTTCGTGAGATTGGGAATCATTTTTCAACAACAATTATTAATTACTCCAGAGGTACATTTTATAACAAATATTGCAAATGCACTGGTGGAACAATAACATTGAAGAGAACATAACCTAGCCATAAGAAATGCCATTACTTACCGAATGAGAAGCTCTAGAAGGGATGTTTTTTAATAATAGACACTATTAGCTACTATTGTTCTTAATCACTATGATTTATTCAGATGAAAATAGTTTTGTTTTGCACAAAAACACCGAAATATTTCCAGTGAAGGAAGTTCTGTTGCACGGCAAATAGTTCCCGGCGTAGAACCAGCGAAATCGGGGTGCGGCGGTTGGAGAGAAAAATCTGCGCATGCGTCGGCGAAGTGGAGGGAGGCCATCGGCAAAAACCCGATGTTCCTTCTTTCCTGGCGAGAACTATACAACTGACCCACGCGTTCGCTAATTCTGCAATTGGCAACGATTCCATTGGTCCATCATGAAAACATCTCCTTCAACAACATCAATTTGATTGGTCGGCGATGATGACACCTTCTGACCATTCGCTGATTGGTTTCTACCAAACCAATTCAGAACTCACGAGTCCAAAACATACTCGTATCATTTTTCCCAGCGACACAAATATACTGTATTCGCCATAAATTCAACAATAAATTTTCCAATGATTTATTATAAAGAATTGATGTTTCACTGCACGTCTAACGTCAGTCCAGTGATTTCCCACCAAAACATAAGATAGTCGTCTGGGCCACCACTAGCTACAACTAGGGTCCCTATACCAGTTACCGCTGCTCGGTCGTTCACCATACTGTCTTCAATGCGGGAATCATTCAATCCATTCGAATGTGACGTGACTCAAAACCCTGCATGCAACTTGGCTTCAGGATTCTCTCTCTCCGAGGCTCAAATACTCTGTCCAACAGTCCAATACTCTGGCCCCGTATAGATTCCATCCAGGCTCCAAATCCCTCGACGTCATCCGATGAGGAGTAGAATATTGTCTCTATACAATCAAGAAATAAAATATTCAACAGAAATTCAATAAAGAATAATTTTTTTTACTCTCGCTTCGCTGGTAATGTGACTTCTCGTTTGGACGTTTCAAATTTTCACCGTTGAACGGTCGAAATGAAAAATAACACGTTACAATATGTATGTATGTATGTGTATGTGGGTGTATATGTGACCGATCGTTTTTCGAGGATAACTGAAAAAATAATTGTTTAAATGAGTCTAATTATAATTCACAATATTCTTCTCAAAGCCATCCTGACCACGTTCGATCATGGAATTGATTGCATCATTTTTTGTTGAAAAAAATTATTTCGAAACCACTATTTTTGGTGCAATGTTGGCTACCAACATTGAGCCAACGTCAATAAATTGAATACAATAAACCATTGAATTCAATTTAAATTCCATTGTTATAGAAATTCACATGTGCAAGTGCATTGCTAATTTATGAGCCAAAATATATTGACTATGTTGTAACGAAAGCAATTAACCACTTTTATTTTATTCCAGTCTTGACATCAAGTTAAGTTCATCTAATTATCAATCATTTCAACTATCTTTCAATTTTTAACATTAATCACCAAAAAATAATTTCACATTCCGGTCATTATAAACCAATCCATGTGTAGAAAATATGCACTGATGTATTCAATGTATACACGAAGTTTGTTTCTTAATTTAGGTTATAAGCAATAAGTCTACTTTATAATTCACGCGGTTTTTTAGAGAGCGCTGTCACGGCCGCATTGCTCAACCTCATGGAAGTTCATGCGTCTTTCGGGTCTTTTGCCCGCTGCCATGACACTTCCAAATGCATGTTCTCCGCCATGACACCTTACAATGCATGCTTTTTTATTAAGAGGATAATATAAATACATAATCTGAAGGAAAAAAAAGAATGAGTCGGTGTGATAATCACCTCATTCTAATTTAGAAATTCGATTGTCAATCATCCGGTTCATTATACACATCCATGACCGAACGGCAATTGCGATTCGGACTCTCGACTTTTATACAATCGTCCGTTTCAGCCAAAGCTTTACGGGAGGTTCAACTAAAACCGGCCTCTGAAGCAATCTCGTCTACTCAGAGAACTTCTGCGGCCGGACAAAGATTTGCCCAGCTAGCATCCGTGTGATACGGTAGAATGGGCGCGGTCTACCAGGAGTATTACCAACACATCCTCACGAGTGTTTCCAAGCCGTGAATTATGCCTTGCGGCATAAATACCTTACTGAATTTTATTCACATCCATTCTGAGGCATCTTTCGACTCCTCCAGCATTTTTCCTCCTCGCGAATATTTGGACTCAAAAGACTTTCAAGGTCATCTGCGAATGAGCCGAGAATTCTCAGAGCCTGGGACGCTGAGAGGCTGATTCGACTAAAGTGAAACTACGCCACCCACCTTACGACCACCCACACACTCAACCACCAGTTACCGCTTCGGTCATCGCAAGTCACCGCCTAGGGTAGTACTAGATTGTCGGCGTATGGTCGGGCCGACAGGAGGATTTCTGAACTCCAGGCCCATAGGCCCATTCGCTTCCGAATCATTCCGCCGAGACTGGATAACGCCGGATATCACTAATTCATCATTTCGCGTTCCGAAATCACCTCTTCTAGCGGAGGATACAGGAGCATCCCCCTATGCTTGCCGCCAACAGTTATTCACCAAGTCTGAGCGGAGTCTAAAACTCCTTATCATGGCTTCCCCAGCCAATCACTAATGCAGCTCTCCGAGGGGTATTTTCCAACCTCCCGGTTCAAGCGCTCACATTTGACTCACCCGGAATCTTACTAGGGCCTTCTCCCCCTAGTCTGGATATCTCGGCGACGATACGTCATTCCGTTACCCTATCCCCACCAATCAACCCAACGGAATCACGGGAGCACCAGTCCTCTCACCTAGTGGTTGGTCCTTAGTCTACCCCGACATAGCCTTTAGAATCACCCAGTTGGACAGCCTTTATGTCGGTCCCGTTTCCCTTAACACAAGCTAGGCGAATTCTAAATTAGCGAAAGTTGGTAACCCCCTCCAGACTTCCAGAAGTCACGATTTCACCCAAAACCGCTATGCCTTCAGCTTTTCATTGTTCTGTGGCTCTTTTTATCTAGTCCTGGCTCTTTCAGCGCCCTGTAGATATCTCTTCCAGTCTCTCTTAATAATAATTTCAAGAGTGAAACCATTTATTTAAGGGAATTTCGACCCGTACCCAGAAAATCTCGTTATAATTTTGAACCTTAGATTTAATGTAAAGGCCAGTTGTAAACTTTTTTCCATGAATGAAACCTTCATTCCACGAAATCCTCCACCTGTGGCCCAACCCCATGAAAGGCTCTGTTCACAATAAACGGACGTATTGATGTAGCCCTCGCCCACATGAAACCTCCTCCCTATAATAGATCTTCCTCTCAATAATAAAAGCCTGTCATACCAACCCTTCCCCCCCCCCATTTGAGCCCTCAGTATAAAACCTTGTCGTCATGAGTAAAACCCTGTTTTTATATCCACCAACCACATGACACACACCTCACAATGAAACTCTTTTACATATATCCCTCCCCCTTGCAGTCACGCCTATAAGCTCCGCTATCAGAAATGCATAACAAATACAAAACACCCCTTTACGAAACAGTGTTCTTTACAGACCACACCTCCCCTATAACTAAACTCCTCCCCATATAAAACCATGTACGGCGTATTAAGAAACTGGGCCATTTCCCTCTCAAAAAATGGGACAAAAGTGACTGAAATTGAGTCCAGATTTCATTTAATTTATATATAGAACCCCCTACATGTAACATTTTCTTCATATGCAAACCCTTCACATCAATCCCCCCCCCCCGCCGCGCCCGTAAATAATANACCCCCCCCCCCGCCGCGCCCGTAAATAATAACCGTGCATTGAAAAATCCCTGCCTCTATATGGGCCTTCTAAATGTTCCCTAGTTTTCAATTATATAATACATAGATAAAGAGATTCACCAAGAGCAATATCGTGAAATATATTTACATTTAGGTACCGTGTGTGCTTGTGTGTGTGCGTGTGTTTTTTTTCTTTTGTTTGTATGTCTGAGAATTCAAGATTTTCTCCGACAACTGGGGTATGTCGGGCTCCGATCACAAGGATCAATACCGACTGAAGAACAAATCAGACAAATTTCCTGACCTTCGGATCCCTCGCCCGACTACCCCTAAGTATTACCCGAGTGGAAATTCTGTTTAGGTCTCGATCAGAAACTGATCAAGTCCGATCCGGAATTCTGATCAGGTATGTTACGCCTTCACTTTATGTTTTTTCACTAGGGTTACCTCGCGAGGGAGGTCTTAGCGATTTGCTCTTCCACGTTGTTTCATCTAATATACGTCCCCATGTCCCGCTGGAATGTTGGGTGCAGGGAGAAAGTTCCAGTAGATTCCTCGTTCATTCTGCGGCTTTCCGCTTGCATTCCTCATTCCTGGGCTCCTTCATGACCTCTGCCGCGAAGTTACTCGTTGCGTCCCAGGTTGCCTGCGATGACAGCATAGCTTCCACCGAGTTTTCAGGCAAGACTTCGCTTTCAAGGGTGGATTCCCAAATACGCCGTATCTCGCTGAAGCGGGGGCATCTGAAAAATATATGCTCCGCATCTTCGTCAACCTCGGTGCAGGCTTGTCATTTCGGGGAATCTTGATGTTTGAATTTATGAAGATACGCCCGGTAGCGCCCATGTCCCGATAACATTTGCATTAGGTGGTAATTAACCTCACCATGGGTGCGGTTTAACCAACCGCTCACCTGTGGGATCAACAGATGGGCCCATCTTCCCTTTGACGAGTTGTCCCACTTCTCCTGCCATTTCCGCAGACTCTTTCGCCTCTCGTCTGGGCTGAGTTCTGCTGCGCTCAGTGTCCCAGATTTCCTTCGCTTATACAATGACCTTCGTTCTTCGGCCAATATTTCTACGGGGAGCATCCCGGTGATGACGCACACTGCGTCCTCGGATACCGTATGATAAGCACGCACAACTCTCAGGGCACTCAGTCGATAAGCTGGTGCGATCTTCCGCCGTGCTTCTTGTAACTGTAGTGCATCAGCCCAGACGGCAATGCTGTATATGAGCACCGACGTGACTACCGATGATAACAACGCTCGCCTTCTTTGCTTGGGGCTATGTTGGGCATGAGGCGCGATAAGGTGACTCTAACTCCCGAAGCCTTGGCTCCCATATGCTCCGCTTGCTGCTTGAAGTTGAGTCACAATCAAAGACATTTTACGACCGATATATTCAACATCTATATTATCCCCTGGGCTATTCTACTCGGTCAAACTTAGATGTTTTTAAGGCATAAATTACATGGCAAGTGGGATGCTAAATGCTGTCCATCGACTTTCCGGACCTCTATACGAGGGAAATAATTGAATAATTATCAATGCACAAATTAAAAAATTCGGAGGCACACGATCTCGAACACAAGTGGGGTATTAAAGACCCCACCAAGCCATTGTGGAGGAGGCCACAATAGCTCAATTGGCAGAGCAGCTGTCCGGCAAACAGAAGATGTGGGATCATACCCCACTTGTGTTCGAGCCCGTGTGCCTCCGAATTTTTTAATTTGTGCATTGATAATTATTCAATTATTTCCCTCGTATAGAGGTCCGGAAAGTCGATGGATAGCATTTGGCATCCCACTTTCCATGTAATTTATGCCTTATATTAGCCCAGGGGATAATATAGATGTTGAAGTTGAGTCGGGCGTCGATCATCACCCCCAGGTATCGGATGAACGGCTGGGAAGTAATTTCACAGAACCTGACCTGCAGCGTGATAGTCTGGATTTTCTTCGTGCTAGTAATCAGCACGGCTTCCGTCTTATGCTCCACCAGGTTCAGGCTTGCTGAGTACATCTAGCGGCGGATCGTCTCGAACGTCATGTCGAAGATGAAGTTGATCTCCTCCAGATTTTTGCCTACGATGACTGCGGCCACGTCATTTGCGAATGCCACGAGTTTAGTCTCCCGTGGCAGTTCCAGCTTCAGCAACCCATCATATATGATGTTCCACAGTAGGGGACTCAGTACTGAGCCTTGAGGCACCCCTCCAGTCAATCTATACTCCTCTGGACCACACTCTGTGTCATGCTTGAGGACCCTTCCATTGAAATAGCTGTCGACCATCCTTCGCAAGTATCCTGGTACATTGAATTTCGCTAAAGCCTCCATAATACAGTCCCACCTGGCTGAATTGATGGCATTCTTGATGTCCAGTGTCGCGACTAAGTAGTACTTCTTAGTGCCGTTGAGCCATCTTTTCCCTCCGATCGTCTCCCTGGCGGTATCGACGATAAGGTTGATAGCGTTCAGAGTGGATCGGCCTTTCCGGAGCGCGTATTGGTTGTCCGCCAACAGGGGTTTGACTGCTGTTTCTATTCGTTGGTGGACGATACGCTCGAGCATATTACCAGCGATGTCGAGCATGCAGAAGGGTCTTCCGGTGGTTTTCTCCATTTCGAGAGTAGTACTAATTTCTGCTGCTTCCACGCGGTAGGGATGGTGCCTTCCATTAGACACTCGTTATATACGTTCAAGAAACGCTCAAGTATCGCGTGGATAGCTGACTTTCGTGCGATATTGGCACGGATTCCATCAAGACCAGGGGCCTTGGTATTTCCCACTCTATGGCAGGCTTCCGTCAGTTCTCCCTTGGTGATTTGTGGAACCATCATCTCTTCCCATTGTTCGCCTGTGCGAAGCAGTTCTAGCTGTTGCGGGAACAACACCGTGACGATTTTTTCCATCAACACAGGGCACGTTGGTGACGGCATTGGTTGATTTTTGAGTCTCGATATATCATCCCCACTTATCGCTTTCCACCTCAGCAAGAAGTTCGCTCCAAGATTGATTTTTACTGCAGTTGATCGCTTTGCTGAGGTTTCGGCGCGCTTCCTTATATCTCGTCAGCAATTCGTCGAATTTAGGCTTCTTGCGGCCACGCTGAGAGAGTCTCCTAACTGCACTAAACTCCTTCCGTCTCCCAGATCATCGCGCGGCGATCGCTCGCCGTGTAGATATCAGTCACTCTCCATGAGCAGTTTCCTTCTGCAAGGCTGCTACTCACGAAGGTAAGGTCCACAATGGAGCTCGTCTCTCCCCTTATGAAAGTCGGTTCATCGCCGCTGTTTAGCAGAATCACATCCAACGCTGACATAGCTTCCAGTACAGCTTGCCCTCTGATGTTCGTCTCCTTACTTTCCCAGTCGACTGCCCAAGCATTGAAGTCCCCGGCTATGGCCACGGGAAATTGCTGCTTCGCATCCTGAGTCAATCTATCCAGAAAATCTGTAAACTCATCTGTCCCAAGGCTCGATGAGGCGTAGCAGCTGTAGAAATAGATTCCATCAACCTTAGCCCTCACAAAGCCATTCTGTATGCTACCACTCGTGGTACTTTGGAATGGTCGATTCCCACAGGCCCAGATCGTAGGCTTCTTGCTAGCGTCAGTAACCCAGGTTCCAACGTCCAGGTGACGATATGGCTCTGAGATGATGGCAAGATCGAGCTTCGACTCCCGCACCATCTGCATGAGCAAGTCGTGCGCTGTCTCACAGTGGTTGAGATTGAGTTAGAGTACCTTCATCGTCGCTTGTTGAGGACCATCTGGAGTGCCTCCTTATACACTGGACACCTACTCGTGCCAGTAATGTGGGCACAGTCCTCCGTGTTGCCTTTCTCAGTGCACAAGGCACATTGAGGTTTATCTTTGTACTCTGAAGCCTTGTGCCCGGTAGCTGAGCATTTGACACAGAGCTTAGACCGGTCGACTGCACTCGTACACTGCGGGGCGAGATGTCCAGCACTTGATGTAGTGCCAGCACTTGAAGCACTTTATCGGTTTTTCAACCCTCCTGACACGGCAATTGACTCAGCCTATCTTGATTTTCCCGTGCTCTCCCAGAATATTCTTCGCAGCAGCTGCCGCAAGTGTCACTAAGGCAGTCTGGGTTCCTCCATATGCCTTACGCAAAGACTTTACAGCCTCAGGAGTTATTTTGAGCTTCTCCCCGGCTACTTTCAGTAGGGCCTCGACGACATCCTCCTTTGATGTGGTTTCATCAAGATCCTTTATCTCCAGATCAGGAATGGGCAAATTGGAAATTTGGCGTTCCTGAATATTAAATTACATTGTTCTTTCGTTATCTGAAAAAAATGATTGAAGATTATAATTAAAATATTAAGTTGTATATCAGTAACTCATTAATCCTTTGAAATTTATAATTCTTCTGAATTGATTGGAAAATACATGAGCTTTTATTAGCACTAATCGCAAATTACCAAAATATTCGAAGGAGTTTTCAATAACCTCTACTAACTATCGGCGATAGAAATAATCTAACAAAATACCATTGGAGAATACTTGGCTAATCGGGAATTTGATTTCGTAGATTACAGATTACTTGGATAATAAATATTCTCAATATCGAATGTGAGGAAATTCCAGGTGAATTCGTCACCTGCGGAACTCCAGGGTATTTATTTATAGAAAGTGAGAGAGAGAGAGTAAAAATTTATAAACCGTTACCTTTTCTTCGCGATAAAAATCTATATGGAAGATTAGAGCTACCTGCTAACTTAACTGTACGTCAGAGCTACCTTAAGTTCGGAGAACTACTTAAATTGGTTACCTATCACGTGAATCGATTCCCTAAATTTTTAGAATAATATTCATTAAATAACTTCATTAAATAAACCAGATATTTTGCAGATATTTCTTTTTTTCGAGTCAGTTTTGTTGAGTTAAAGTTTAGTATTTTTGAGATTTTCCTACGTAAATTCGGTTAAGGATCAGGATATCACCGTGGAATATTTGGCCAAGATAATGTGCCACCCAGTGTTTCCTGTAACCCTTTTTGGTTTGTCGATAGAGTGAGCACATAGGTCGAGTTGAAATGCTTGCGCTCCCTTGAGCGAGAGTGGTAGGACTTTCAGTTGGAAGGCCATGGAGACGATTGCCCAGTCGTCGAAACGGATCGCCATTGGGCTTTTAGTTTATTTAAGTGTGCGTTTGAGTTTTCGTTGGTAAAGTCCTAATTCCTCTCCGGAGAGTGCCCCCTGTAGATAAGCTACCTTATTCTCGTCATAGATGGAGTGAAGACCCACTCAGCCATCTCAATTTCGCGTTGAGTTCAAGTCATTAGTTTTGTTCAGTTGAAATAATTAGAATCAATTATATAAAAATTCAAATTTAAACCTTTAAATATTTCGCGCTCAATTACCTCGGGAATCGAGAGTTCCCGTCTCCAACACTCGAGTCAGCACCATACGGGGCTAGTCTCCCCCAGACTCCCACCACTGTGCAACAGGCCCGAGGGGACACACGCGAGAGTCGCCATTAGAGTGTTCACCCAGACGATCACGTGTGAGGTACCTCTCCGCTTTGCTCCCTCACGGAAACTAGTTTTGAAGTAACCATCGGGGCTAATCAACCCAATTACCGTCGAATTCAACGCTCCAGACTATGGTAAGTAATCGTATACTTATTTAGAAGTGATTAAAAGTGAATTAGTGCGGTTTTCCGGTAAAGCGGTTGGACCGCGCGGAATGGCGTCGCTACCTCTCGGAATGACGCCAACACCGATAATCATGGTTTGAAGGGTAGAAAACCCTTCAAACAAACCCAAATGCTCCCTGGAAGCTACCTGAAATTATTTAAATGATAATTACGCTACCTGAATAAATTCAAATAGTAATAATGCTACCTACCGTAACTTTTGGGCTAAAATTCATGCTTTATGCGTCTCGCTACGGCGATTGATGCCACTCGCTACCTACTTCACTGCTACCTTTTTTTTGCTTATTACCTTTTCTCGCTCTCTTTACGTAATTATCCTATGCTACCTATTTCTTTATATTTCTCCGACTCACAAGAGTTCTGGAGGAAAAATGATGCTACCTGAATTGTTCTGAAGCTACCTTTTTCGCGTTTTAATGCTCTCTAGCGTTCGTTGAGTTTTAGATTCCGGCTAGGCATGGGGACGCTATCTGTTTAGTTATCTTTACTTTTATGGTTGGAATCCAGAACAAGAAAATTATCTGAGCTCTCTTACGGTCATGAATAAGCTACCTATTATTTTGGAAATTTTTGGAGACCGTAAGCTACCTGTTTTCCTGGAGAAAACCTCCATTTCCGGGTTAGAAATGCTCCCTTCCGGTAAATCAGCCCCGTGGCTGCTTCAAGCTCCCTAGCTCATTTTGCTTCCTTTTCGGTGAATGAGATTCCAGATTTTAATGCGTTTCAAATGGCGTAAGAGTTAGGGAAACCATTACAAAGGCGCTCCAGAATTCGGAATTCGATTAATTACAGTCGAAAATAAGAAAAACTAGTACCTTTTCGCGAGCTCTCTTTTTTCTTTCGCGTAGGTACCTCATCCGTTCCCTCTCGCACGTACGCTACCTTCCTATAGTCTCTCTCTCTCGGATTCGTGTTCCCCTCGTGGACAATACTTTTGCTTCTCTCTATCAGCTTTGGATTAGGATGGCTTTCTTTTTCATACTTAAAATTATTATTCGCATCTTTTGGAGTTTAATGGATCATTTCAGATTATTTAAAACTATTTTGAGTAACATTGATGTAATTTTGTATTTGTACGAATTTACGATTTTATATTAATATCGGCAATAGCGAAACACGTCAGTAGAATTATGTTTATTATTCAATATCGACCTTACCTATCCCGTTTGGAATTTAAGACATTGGTTTATTGGTTTCTGGATCGATGATTGGCTTTGTTAATTGATGTTCTCGTCCACGAATCCACCCCTCTCTCCACGACCCGCACACTGAGCAGCCGAGTAAATCCCGTACCCTCGTAATCCACATTTCTGCGTATGGTTTGCGATATGTTTCTTGTCGTTATTGGATTTTTGGGGACAATCAGTATTTAGTTTTAAGAAAATACGGTTCCGTTTGGCTTTTGTCGATTCCGCGTTGCTAAAAATCGGCTGGCACCCTAAATACACCAAGTCAGGATTGGATAAGCTGCTGATTGTTCCCAGAGTCCAGTTTTAGCATTATGGTTTTTGGCATTTCAGACTTGTCGGATTACGAGAACGAAGGTAATGATTCAGCCGTGTGAGGATAATCGAGAATTTTGGGTTAGGGTTTATTGAGTATTTGTTGAGGCCAAAGAAAAATCATTACACGAATTACTGGAATGGGCAAGTAATTTCATATTGTAGTCCCCCAAATTACATGGGTAATTAGAAATCTGACTTCGACGAATTACCGATTAGCTACACCGAGAAAACAAGTGGATAAGTTTTAAAAGAAAGTTTCTAGATTTTAGAAACCTGAAGGTTAGAAACCACCGTTTCTAAGTTTCGGCTTCTAAGTTACGGTTTTTTCAAAGTTTTAGGAAAAAACCGTTTAAAATTAATAAACAAAATTGGGATTAATTTAAAACCAAAATATACTTTATTTTAGGAAAAATATTTTCTAAAATCGAGAAATTTTTTTCATTTTTTGAGGCGGAATTTAGCAAAGAGTGGGTTTAATGTGGGGGGAGGGGGGGGGCTATACATGGCGATAGCGATATTCCGGGGTTGGTGGGGAGAAGTCTCATATACGGGGGAATTTTATTCTATGGTGGTGTTATCAATGGGGAGAGGGTTTCACCTAAGGGAGTCTACGTATGGGGCAGGGTGTCAAAAGGGCGTATTTACATGTGGTGTCACATGCATTATTTACTTAAAAATGGGGGGAGGTCTCATATACGGAAGGATTTTATTAAATGGTGGTGTTATCAATGGGGAGTTTTACATTAGGGGGTCTAGGTGTGGGGCATAGTAGAACGGTGGGGCAAAGTGGAATGCGGGGCAAATCCGAAAGTTTAAACTATTTCAATTAATTATTTATACGAAGGGAATGTTTAAAACAATGATAATTCCCTACATAATTATTATTTGAATGAAGCTGCATATCCATGATTTCTTTAAAATTTTTGTCGAGCAATTTAATTGACAAATGTGATGATTGAAAATTGTTGAATCTATACTGTGGTCCGTACCAAACTATAAAAGATACTTGGATATCCTGAAACGGTTTTACCGCTTCATTATTGAATTGAAAAAAAAAGAAAAATAGTTTCATTCTATGGAATCCAATGAACATTGAAAAGAAAAAGTTCAAATGGAATGAAAATCATGCTGCGAGGAGCATTTAAAAGCCAAAACCCCGAAACGCGAGGTTTTACTTCCACGTAAGGGGCAAAATGGGTTGATCCTCGAAATTTTCGTTATTATTTTAAATACTTCATAATATACCAAGAGTCGCTCCAATATCCTTATCAACAGGAGATTCCCAAGTTTCATCTTGGTACCCCCTCAAGAAGTCTACGGTTCTTAATTTAAGACTTCTTACTCGAAATATGGTTAGAAGTCGCAGTGACTTTTTTTATTTGACCCTCAACAACTGTTGGTCCTTCCGATTACTTCCCTGGTTGACCCTTAAGCGTGTTTGACCCCTCAAGAACAAAATTTGCTACCGTTCGACTTTGCCCCGCTGTTTCACTTTGCCCCGCCGTTCCACTTTGCCCCGGTCTCCCCTAATCTTATACATTTTAATAGGGGCAAAATGTGTATTTCGTGAATTTCTATGGTTTCATCGGTGCAAAATGGGTCTTTTGTGAACTTATACTATTTCTTATGGGCAAAATAGGTTTTTCGTGAACTTATACGATTTAATAGGGGCAAAATGGGCATTTCGTAAACTTATGGAATTTCATAGGCATAAAATGGGTATTTCGCCGAATTATATGATTCTATAGGGACAAAATGGGCGTTTCGTAAATTTATGCCATTTCATAATAGTAAAATGAGGTCTTTGCAAAATCGTACAATTTCTTAGGGGCAGAATGGGTATTTCGTGAACTTATACGATTTCTTAGGCGCAAAATGGGTATTTCTCGAACTTATACGATTTCATAGGGGCAAAATAGGGTTTTCGTGAACTCAGAGGATTTCATAGGGCAAAATGGGTATTTCGTGAAATATAATTTGGGGGGAGGAGGTTTTTTTGTAGCAAAGGTACTTTTATATTTATTTCATACCATTTCAATGTATTGTTTTCGAGCTCGGCTTAGCAACCGAATTTCGTACCGTGACACGTGTCGCCGATATATCGCTGTCCTTGTCACAAGATATCCTCGCGACGATTCGTAATAATTCGGACATCCTCGATCGGATGATCTAATACCGTTGTCGCGGGAGCTCACTCTCATTCCAGCTCTCATGGTGTAAATCAAAGTTACATTCACTGTGAATAAATTCAATTCGATATATACGCTAATTCCGAGTGTTATAACTTACAAAAACCCTTCTATCCTTCACCGAAGCCCACTTTTTTTCTATCGAGAACTTGATAAAACTCCTCTCTTTGCTCCTACCCCATATTTTCAACAAAAATTCGCTACCTGCCTTACTTCCGGAGATATTTTTGAAAAACTCACCGACTCAATTTTTTTGGTTGTGAATTATCAATACACCCCCCCCCCCTGGGAAATCGTATAAGTTTGCGAAGTACCCATTTTGCCCCTACAAAATTGTATGAGTTCACGAAATACTCATTTTGCCCCTATGAAATCGTATAAGTCCACGAAATACCCATTTTGTTCCTCTAGAATCATATAAGTCCGCGAAATACCCATTTTGCCCCGAAAAATCGAATAATCTTGCATAATCCCCACTGCGCCCGCATGGAATTGCATAAGTCCACGAAATGCCCATTTGGCCTCTAAGAAATCGTATAATTTCACGAAATCGAGATACGCGGTAGCGTATCGACCAAGAAAAGTTTTGACCGACTGAGCAAAACATCAGGCCAAGAGCACCGCGTATCTATACACGACCGAATTTCCCCCTCCACTACCTCTAAATGATTTACATTCGGTATAATGAAAACGGGACGACAAATCGGGAAAGTGTCGTTTGTTACATTATATAAATCGCCTATGAGTTTTTCAACAGTGTAACTATGGTATTTTTTGGATTAACAGTAAAAAAGATAGGCGCATAGCAACGAGTTGATATTCACATTCTCGCGATTCACATTATAAGGTGTGAGAATCAAGTTGTAACGTTGGCAGCGCCGGTTCAACTGAGCTTCATATCCAATGTTGAAGCGTTGCCACAAGTGCATTTGAATGTGGGTTGTGATGTTGTTATGGAGAACAACAGAAAATGTTCTTCTTCACGTTAAATCACTTATTAGAATGAAACGGAAAATCGACTCGGTGTTCTATTTTGTTTTCTCTCGTCGAAAATTCGAATTTCATCCCGCCATATCTATATTCATATGCGGACCTCGGACATAAAGGCAGTTTATGCACTGTTTGTGAGGTTATCGGTTTATGTTTGGAATGTGACAAAAGGGAGATGTGTCGAAAATATTGTGTGATCAAGTATTAAATGTCCGTGAATAGTTAAATTCGAAAAGCAAATATTTATTTTTCTTCGAGTGTAACAGAAAATATATATATTTTTTTTTCAATTAACTGCCCTACAAGGTCCAGCCCTATGGCAGTGGGGGTACAAAAGTAAATACATTTTACACCGACGCATAGTGCATGTGAGCTATATAAACATTATAAACCATCGACAAAGCAATATAGGTATAACAACAAGGGGCATAAATATAGAAAGGCACTTGCAATTAGTAATATTAATAATAAAAAATAACACATTAAAGATAGACATAAGCCAGAGTAAGTAATAATAGGCCGTAATATACGACAAAACAAAACACGCAGAGCAGCAGCAATTATGGACTTAAATATTATAACAGACTTCCAGATTTTTACTGTTTAAATTTTCAATTTGCAAGGTAACAGAAAATATTTTCATTCCGTGGAAAAAAATTCACTAAATTAAGTGGCAGTGAAATGCGAACAGTTTTGTGATTAGTTAGGAAAAATTAGTACGGGACGGTGGGATTAAATGCACACTTTGAACCCTTTCCAAAATGTTGATGTCTTACTGAAGTGCTGATGAAATAGATTTTTTTTTAAATTAAAGTACAGTCAGCCCCTTTGTAATAAGCTTAGACTGAGCTCAATCAATAAACTTGTTCCTTGGTTATAAATATTGAAATAAGAAGTCAGAAGAATCCATTCCACCCAATGTTTCTCAAATATTTTTAAAAAGAAAAAAAACAAAAACAGATGTTTTCAAAAAGAATTCTTTGTGAACATTTTGTTCGACTATTCCTATAAGGAAATCAGTTCATCTGTACACGAAATACAATCCATGTAGGAATCATCAGAGCAAAAATTGAATGAGGAACCAAATCAAGTCAGAAAAAGGTTAATAGATGATTAAAATTTGAAATTCGGTGGAGAGAATAAATCTAGAGTAGAACTGTTTATTTCGCTTCAATTGTTGATTTAAAAAATGTCCTATCTTATGAAAAATGAATGAGTTAAATTGAATTGAAAAGAACAAATTTCACCGGATGTAAAAACAGTTCTTGCTTATTTTGAAAAAAATAATGAAATTTGCCTAAAAACACAATTGTAAAAAAAACTGGGCCAAGAAAAACGTTTTTTCATTCCTACTGGGAAATCGAAGTTTTTGAAAAATACATAGAAATAAAAAAGGAAGCCAAGTTAGGAATTTTGAATAAATGGTGATAGTGCACATTCAGTTTTCTATAAGAAAGATAGTTCTCAATGGAATAAGTATTCTAAAAGAATTCTCCATGAAATAAAAAATCAGTAGGAGCAGGACCAACGTCCTTGGCGCGGATCAAAGGATGGAGGAATACATTGATACAGACAGTGAATTGAAACACTCCGCGCGGATCAAAGGATGGAGGAATAGATTGATACAGACAGTGAATTGAAAAACTCCGCGCCAAGAACGTTGGTCCTGCTCCTACTGATTTTTTATTTCATGGAGAATTTTTTTAGAATACTTATTCCATTAAGAACTATTTTTCTTATAGAAACCTGAATGTAAACTATCACCATTTATTCAAAATTCCTAACTTGGTTTCCTTTCTTATTTCTATGTATGTTTCAAAAATTTCGATTTCCCAGTAGGAATCAAACAAAACTTTTTCTTGGCCCAGTTTTTTTCCAAAAATACTCATTTTGCCCCGATAGAAACACACAAGTTTGCGAAAGAGCCATTTTGCCACTAAGAAATCTTATAATTTTGCGAAATGTCCATTTTGCCCCTACAGAATCACATAAGGTCGCGAAATACCCACTTTGCCCTGAAGAAATCGTATAAGTTACACAACCTACCCCACACCTAGACCCCTTATGTAAAACCCTCTAGCCATTGATAGAATCACCATTCAATAAAATCCTCCGTATATAAGACCTCCCCCCCCATTTTTGAGTAAATAATACATATGACCCCATCTACGCCTTTTGGACACTCTGCCCCCCACCTAGAGCACTCCCCTTTGACCCTCTTATGTAAAACCCCCCTTCCCTCGTTATAAAATATGTCAAATGTATCAAACCCCCCTCACATGTGTAATTCCCGATCCCAAAAAACAAAAACAAATGTTTTTGCAAAAAAACTGCGCCAAGAAAAAGTTTTGTCCGGTCGTTTCTGGAAAGAAGAAACATTTTTTTCTGGAAACCACAATTCCCATAGCAATTTTGCAAAAAATAAACAAATAAAAATCAAAGCCAAGTCAAGAAATGTCCAATGGATCATGGAATGTGCTATCAGATTATTATGGGGAGGATAACTCTGAATAGAAGGATTTTCAAAAAAATCTTCATAAAATAAAAAATTCAGTAGAGACAGGATTCAAAGTTCTTGGCGCGGAGTTTTCCAACTCATTGTCTCGTATCAATCTGTATCTTCTGATCTGCGCCATTGGACATTTCTTGACTTGGCTTTGATTTTTATTTGTTTATTTTTTGCAAAATTTCTATGGGAATTGTGGTTTCCAGAAAAAAATGTTTCTTCTTTCCAGAAACGACCCCACAAAACTTTTTCTTGGCCCAGTTTTTTTGCAAAAACATTTGTTTTTGTTTTTTTGGGAGATTTCAGTCATTTTTCCAAAACGAGCACACGATCATTTTCGTATGAATCGAATTGATTTTTTTCAGCGCAACAGAAACGATTTTCAATCACTTCTGCTCTAAGAAAAATAGGTATTTCTTTCCTACATTTATTTATAATTCATGCTCCGATTCGATTTGAGAATTTCATGAGAAAATCAAACGTTCAAATTACCCGCGTAAAATAACCTCAGAAATAAACTCGCCCACATGTTATTCACGGACTGAGTTGAAAATCTAAATTAATCGAGGATAGGAGAAAAATTTCTATCCAATATACAGCGCTATACGACCTTGTTCATCAATTTTTCATTAATTTTCACAATAAGTCGATGATGAGTCTAAAAAATGCAAATCAGTAGAATTCAAGAAGGAGAGAGAAAGAGTAATGCGCTATTCAAATCTCCCTCCTCTGCGCGTGAGGTTGGAGCGCACTGCTACCAACTTCGAAAACGGAATCTCACACTGCTCAGAGATAATGTGAAATGCGAGAATGTGGATATGATCCCGTTGCTATGCGCGTAATTTCCTTAATATTAAGTCGAAAAAGAAAATAGTGATATCAATGGAAAGCTCGTGGCCGATTTATGTGATGTAACTAAGGCTATTTTTTTCGTAGGGTATCACGTTTTCATTTTATTCAATAAATGTGTTTCGGTGGTAGTGGAGGGGGTAGTTGCTTCGTGTATAGATACGCGGTACGTTCGGCCTGATGTTTTGCTCAGTCGGTCAAAACTTTTCTTGGCCGATACGCTATCGCGTATCTCGATATTTGGGCAGCCCTCCCTATGTATAGGGTAAACTGCTAAAAACTGCGGCCGCAATTTTTTAGTTCAATCTGAAAATTTTCGAAAATTAAGAAAAATTCAACATTGGTTTTAGAAAATATTTATTCTTAAAAACAATCCCCAAATCGTTCAACTTTTATGATCCCACCAAGGATAAAGCTAACGAACAGGAGTTTGTAAAATCTAGAAACTAGTTTCTAAAGCTAATCTACTTTTTCTGTCTATGTAGATGATCCATTCGCTATTTCCCAATTACTTAATTGACGAGGTGATTTATTTTAATATTTCCAAATTCCCCTCTGTAATTTGGAGTTGGAATGATCACATCCGAAAAAATTAAATCGTAAATCTGAGCGATTTCGCAAAAAAAAAACATCAGGACTCTAATGAAATTTAATTGCGATTTTATTGAAAATTCTATTCGTTTCTTTGCCTTTTTATTGAAAAGTTCTTATAGAAAAGTCCATAGAAAAATATTGATGTAAAAGAATAAATAATTTTTTGAATTTATTTTGGATCCAATTTCTTTAATGGATTTATTTATAAGACTGTTTTAATAGAACGGCAAGAAGAAAACAAATAGAATTTTCAATAGAATCGTGTCCCATGCGCCAAAGTTTCGTATAGACCCTTTTTTATACTTTTCTAATAATTTGGACTAAAAGGTCATATAAACACTTCCTGAGGGAATAGTAAAACTCCACAGAGAGAAAAGGTGGATTAACTTCAGACAAAAGTTTCTAAATTTTAGAAATCGTCGTTCGTAACCTTCAGGTTTCCAAAATCTAGAAACTTTTCTCTAAGTTTTAGAAAAAAATCGTTTAAAATTAATGATCAAAATTGGAGTTAATTTTAAACCAAAATCTACTAAATTTTAGAAAAAATATTTTCTAAGATGTAGAAAATTTTGAGGGGGAATTTTGCAAAAAGGAGGGTAGTGATATTCGGTGGAGGGTGAATTGCAAAGAGGGGGATTTTGCAATGAGGGGTGTTTTATGAATGGGTGGATTATCGTTGGGGATTAATATCTTCGAAACTAAGGAAGATAGCGAATTTTTTCGAAAATTTGGGGGAGGGGTGAATTGGGAATTCCCAATTTGAAAAATTGAGTCGATGAGTTTTTGAAAAATATCTAAGAAACTAAGGGAGATAGCGAATTTTTACTGAAAACGTTGTTTTCACGGGGTTCTTCAAAATTCTAAAATTTTGAATGTGACGTTTTGAGTTTTTACCCCGGAGGTAAAACTCAGTGAATATTTTATTTTCCTTCGTACTCTGTTTACTGTGCCTTGCACTTTGCACTATTTTATTCTTGCACTGTAATCCTCTGTATGGTCACTTAAACCTTGGCTAACTTCGGCGGTGAGCTCACGGGGGATTCGCTCACTCGGAGGGATGTTAGGAAAAGTATGAAGGGATAAGTCCTCAATAACCACTCGCGTATTTAATCGGTAAAAGGATGGTATATTATTCGTTGGTACTTTAAAATACACGACTCGGTTTACTATGGGTTGGTATAACGCGTTATTAAGAGACTCGACTAGGGACTTCGACTCGATTTTAATGGCTTGGCTGAAGGCCTGAGCTAGAGGTCCGCTCGACTCTGCTCCTGATCGTACTCTGGTGCTTCCGGAGTCCACAAAACTTAGCAAAGCCCCAGTTTGCTGAGCTAAGCAGTCTCACGGTTTTCTTCACTAACACTGTCTCGCATCATCATTGGCTCAAACAGTGAGACTCAAACAGTCAAACAGTTCATCGTTCTGAACTGGACTCCTGAAAAACCGTGGGACTGCTTACAAAGCCGTCCAAATGACAGTGTTTGGATGACAGGAAAGAGAAATCATATTTCTCATTCCCACCATCCAGCATTATATTATTATTTTATATCATTACTAACTAAATCGATGTATTGAGCGATCCCAATACGTCACACTCCCCTACTACAACTATTGTTATCCCTTGAGATACAATAGTAACAAACTGTTAAGACTTCTTTCGAGTCTATGCCAGATGGGCCTGTCTTACGCCTGAAGGGCTATCAATTCCCGACCATAAGGGCTAAAATCCCTGCTTTTTGAGCAATAAAAATGTTTAAATAATTGAACATTATTTGCTGTCAAAGAGGATGCAATTAGGTTGCATTGACTTAAATAGTTCCATAAATTTTCATGTTTTATGAGCGAAAGTCTACATGGCTTTGATGCTACTGAAATACCTAATCGACCGAACCCTTACAAAATTAATTCTTGCGTATAATATAAAATTATTTTAAGTGGGCTCATGACTCGATACATAATATAATTGAAAATTTTCGTATTCCTGCTCTTGGTTGTGATCTTTCCTCTAGGCCTGAGTCGTGTGGCCTACCACCCTCTCAAGTCTCTCTGTGCTGAGTATCGGGGATCTGTCATTTGCTCCCCCCAATATGTTTTGACCATCTGCCATCCCTGGGGCACAGCAGCTATGGGCACAGGGCGTTGTTGGGGTGGTTGGCGATGCACCACTTGCTTTCGAGGAACCAATGCTCTTAAATCCCCCATTGAGGCCAAGGTATCGAGGGAGTAGGTGCGATCGACTGCTCTCAGAGGTCTCTCTGGTTCAACGATCTCTGTGATGGTAGCGGTGATGGACGGGCCTTGTCTCCCTGATCAGAGTCCTCATTGGGATGTGCGCCTCTCGCATTGCTTGATGCTCTGAATGCCTTGGTGTTACCCTTTCTGGTGAAGGCGTCCTAGTTGCCTGTCTGCGAGGGGTCTTCTGTCTGTTCTTGGTACCTGAACATGTTTTAATTCCTCCACACAACATAGCAATCTTTGACCATAGTGAGAATTTCCATACGACCCTAGCAATTATTCCCAACGTACCTAAGGTAATTCCCGCTAGTCCTAGTCCATTCTCTATCCTAGTTAACCGTCTATTGGCAATTTTTTGTCGACTTAGGGCTTTGGCCCTGTTAATGATGACCTGTAGTCGTACACTGTCTTTTCCCATACTGCCTTCGTCATTCGGTCCAGTCTGTACGGTTGGAGAGAGAGTAACGTCATCGAGAATTTCCGATAGATTGCCCTCCCCGAGTCCGCGCACGGCTTCATTTATCAAGGCTGGGATGTTTATCATAGCCTTGTTCGCGAATGTGACCTCAACCTCGCATGTTATTTCGATGAACGGGGTAAGGGTCACTTGTCACGATCGGGCTTCACACTCCGCTGAGAGGGTCAGTTTTCCTGCTTCCGAAAAGCTAATGGTAGCAGGTTCCTGTCGCAAGCAACTCACTCTCAGTTCGTCCTTCGTCACGACTGAGAAAATCCACGTGTTGGATTCCTCGATTTGCTTCCAATACGTCTGAGCCATCGATTTCACCTGTACATCGCATATTTCGAAACCTTTGAATCTGGGATTGATGACCAATTGTACTTCACAATCCCCGTTATTATTGACCTCATACATTGGTCGCGTATGTTTGCATAACAGTTCCATGGATTCTCTTTTGCATCGTTTGACATCGTCGTTACTCAACTTAAAATACGTATTGGCTCGTTCCGAAATAGCGGTGTAGGGATGACTGGGTGTTATGAAGGCAATTAAGGGTGTAGTCGTGTTGCCGATTCTAATGGGTAGGGTTATATATTTATATACCGTGTACTTTGTTAGCTCGACCAAGGGTATTGTCTAAAAAGTAGTATAAAAACTACTTTTTTCTCATGCAGATATGCGGTTAGGTCCGACAGCTTGAGTAATTCCGTGACCCGCAAAATTTTTAATGGTGTGGGAAACTCGATACCCCTATTATTCTTAGTTACCTCCGCCGCTGCGTTGACAATGTTCTGAGGTGGCATGATTGTAGGATGCAGTTGGCCTCGTTTTGCGAACAATATTGCATTTATTAATATTTGGGTTTCTACCTCATATTCACTCAATTGCGTGTTGAATACTATTAGCACAATCTCTATTTCTTCATTTCGCTTTATTATATCGATTTGTTGATTTAGTTCATTTATCGAGTTTCGGATTATCTCTTTTAACCTAACGATCATTTCGTCTATCGTTCTCAGTTTTGAGTGGATTGTCTCGAATTCCGACCGAATAATGTGCGTCTGGTTCGCTAGGACTGTTAATGTTTCCTTTCTTGTATTCTGTGTGTTTTGTATTGTTCAATACAAAAAGTACGAAAAGTATTTTATTAACTTTTCCTACGAAGCCCAGAACTGCGCGTTTCTTTCGCTCGGTATTTTCCGACATTAGGTCCCTCATTTGATTGTGGATGTCGTTCAATGCATTAATTCGATTTAATGCCTGGCTCAATTGTGCCCCAAAATTGCAATTGTTTCCGATTTGGGTACATACTTCCCTCATCCCGAACCAATGATGTATGAAAATGTCTCTTATTCAGGAATTCTGTCAGGTCGATGTGCGTTACCATTTTCCACACGGTGTGGTAAATCCGAAAGTCCGCGTACTTGGATGACAGAATTCCATTGTCGTCTGTTATGCGTGTTATTCCTACACCTGGGATTTCCGGGCTCCGGGTGAGGCTGAAACACCATAAAATATGCCTATTTTTTATCGCTATTAAAAGAAAAGTTTTCCTCCCTCTTTATTTCTCATTCTATCTTTTGTTATTTCCTCATTTCTCTCCCTCTTATTTACGGTCGAGTTCTCTATTGTTCCTAAGGAATCGATCGAAAATAAGAGCTTATCGCGAGAATAATAAAACTTTCGATTAACAAAAACTGTACGAGCAATATCTGAATTCATAATTGAAATAGGGAAATTTAACATGTTATTTGATTTTTTAAAATTTGGTTAGAATTTTTGTTGAGATCTTTTGATAATTTCTTTCACGATCCAAAAAATTCATGACGAGAATTTTTTTGACGGCGAAATATTGAGGGAGAACTTACTTTTAGATTATTCCACCTTTGAATTTGGTTAATTCACTTGAATAACCAATTTAATTTTTCAATTAAATAAAATGAGAAACTGAATAGATAAAAAAAATTTTTTTTTTTTCAAAGGTAGAGTTATCCCAACAGGTAGTGACCCTTCGAAGAGAAAAAAAAATGTTAAAAGGATTTTTTGTTGGACCTTTGTCCTTTACAAAAAGGTTTCAATAACATTCTTTCCCAAATCCACTAGTTCACGAGACAAGACCCCAATTCTCAAAAATTTTCTGTTTCAGGATTTAGAATGTTTTCTTCAAAGGAGATTTCTTGTTCGTCCGCTTCCCAGAATGCAGCCGATGTCGTCCAAGGTGGATTCGGTGTCGGCATTAGCGGGGATGTTTCTGAGAACACCCCCCGTGTTGATGACGGTATTTTATTTTATTGATTATTTAAATTCGTATTCAAAAAAAATTTTCTTTCAACTTTTAATTTGGTGCTGAAATTTTTAAATAATGATATTTCTGATCGTGTTATTGCAATATTATTTCAGAGATTCTGAACTTTTTAAGACCCAGGGGGGTTTTATGTTCCATGGAGGATGGCAGAGTGCCCGGATGTCTCGCCGCTTCACACCGGGAAGTTCAGCTCACATTTGCATTGATTCCTCGGTCCAGCAGTGGTTCACAGATAAGGGTCTCCCTCCCAGAAAGACATGTAGTTTGGTGCGGCAGGCCATGCTTCGGTCGGGGAATCTCCCCCATCTGTATGCCGATCGTCCCGAGCTCCACTATCCTCTCATTGAGCGTCGAGGTCTTGCTGTCCTGTTTGGGAACATCCCAAAGCCTGCCCGGTCCTCCAACTGGGTTGGATTTAGGAGAGGTGCTGGGCGTCCTAGGGGTTCCAAGTCCCGCCGTGGATCAGGATGGAGACGACGTTCATCTCGGCTTGGGTCCAGGACCTCAATCGGCCTCAGAGGCCGTCAGGAAGGCTGTGCTCGGAGCAGCGTCCCTCGCGATTGTCAGGGTCCGGGCCGTGGAAATGGTTCGTCCCTTCCTGTCCTTCCCGAGCCTAGCGGTGATCAGTCGGTCGTCGCTTCGTGCCTCTCTCGTGCTCTTTTCGTTTGAGCACCTTTCGTGTAAGTATTAGTTCGTCATTTTTTTCTTTGAAGACGAGTGAGAAAGAAAAAAAATGGAACTAATTAAAAAATTCCTTTGTGTTCAGAGCGCCGTGGAACTCTCAAAGTTGCCTCTGATGGGTATTTAAAGATATATTTTATTACTTTTTTCTTTTTTTTTATTGTACGAGAAATATCTTTTTTCTTGTACGAGAAATATATTTTTTTCTATTTAAGGGTCGAAAATCTACTTATTTAAATAAAATTTATCCTTTCCTATCCATCACTGCGAGTCCTCTTCTGTCCTGGCTCTACGCTTTCTTCCCGTGAGATATTCAATTTCCTCATATCGCTCTGGAGAGTAACGTTGCCGTTTTTCTCTCGTTACTATATTTCCTCCGACGTAATTTATGTCAGTTGCTCGTCAGGAGTCGAGTGTGACATTTATCGCTGTTAGTGCCTCAATTTCGGTTTCTCCACGATGCCTCTTGCAGAAGACGATTCCCGGGTGAGGTTGCTTGAGGACCTGATGGAGGTCGTTCCCTTCGTAAACTATCTGGTCCGTAATGGTTCTAATTTATACCATCCCGGACTTCAGTCGATGTTTACGACTCCTCATCCCAAAACCCCCTGGTACATTGAGGACTATCGTCAGGCCTTGACTCTGCCTGCCATGCGCTTTAACCAGTATTTTGGACTCGGGTTAGACGATCTTCTTGATGGTCAGCGTTATGCTTGTGAGGCAACTGGTACCCCTTTTTGGGTGCGCCGTGAGGGAAACGAGAATGTGTTTGCGCCCATACCTGATCCAATAAGTTGCTATATCCATTTTTCTCCGGACTTGTCGGTATTTAGTTCTTATTTTCTAGCCTTTCCCATGGGGCAAGGTCCAAGAGCTTACCGATTTATGGCTCACTCTTGCTCTGGAGCGTCATTGCAATGCCCTTTTGCTGTCGGACTCTCGAGCCTGTACCCTCTTTGATCTTCTCTACGATGATTGTTGGGATTGGGTATTTCACATTATCGATTCAGCTCGTGTACGCGATGTTGCTCGATTGAGGAACCTCCGCTTATAGTTGTCGGCCGGTTTCTGTTTGCCGAGGCTGTTCCTCGAGGCTCCCTGCCCGGTGGTAAGCTACTTTAATAGTTTGCCTGTTCATCTATCGTTCTAATTTTAATTACTAATGGGAGAAAAACAAATTTCTAGGCCCCTCGCATGTTCCAATATGGAGACGATCCCCTCAAATATTTGAGGTACCTTATTGGGGATCCTACTCTCAGCGATGAGATCATCGACGATCACGACTGGTATGAATACTTCGAGTGGGTACGTGGAGATGTTTAGGTAAGTCCGTTTCTCCATTTATAAGTTTTTTCAGTAATAAAGGAAACGCCGTTTACTTGTACCCTCTCGGTATGCTTCGAAAAAGCATTGAGAGTTATACTTGAGTATAACCTCCTGTTTTTCTGTCTAGGGCCCGTCTCGCTGACCTCGACGATGGCGGATCGTGTATCACCATGAAAGAGGGGTGTCAACTTTCCTTCTCAACGGATTTCTCTCTCTTTTGTACTTTCGATGTTTCGTACTTAGAATAAGAGAAAATATAAAGGTTGAGAAGGGATAAAAAGTTGTGTTATTTCTCTTCTCCCCTTTCGTGGTCCCTGGGGCGATATATATATATATATATATATATATATGATTTTCCCTGATTTTCTGGCGGACATGCCGCCTCCCTGAGTCGACTCTTCTTCAGTTTGTCACGGTATACTATTTTCAGCCCTCTCTCCGTCTGGATTTTTATATTATTATTTTCGAGAATTTCGATGATACGATATGGCGCTTTCCAATAATCATCCCTTTTTTCCATTTTTGGTTCTTTACAGAGCCAAACATTATCTTCTCTCCCGAAAGGTATTTCTTTCACCCTTTTGTCGTAATATTTTTTCGACTTCTTCTTCAATTTTATTAAGTTTACTCGAGCTTTATCGCGTACTCTTCTCAACCCTTCCGTCCATTCTTGGAATAATGCTCGATACGGTTTACCCCCTATTCCCTCGAGTGATCTCGCTGATGGTACCCGCGGTTTTACCCCAAAAACTAACTCTTGAGGCGTGTAACCCATGCTTTCGTGAACGCTACTATTATACGCGAACATCGCCGTATCTATCCATTTATTCCAACCCCCACTACCTCCGATCTGAGTTTTTAGGAATTCAGTTAAGACGTGATGACTGCGCTCGAGAGATCTGTTAAATTGAGGGTGGTACGCGGTTGCCAAGCATTGGCGAATCCGAAATAGTTTACAAAATTGGGCCATGATTCCGCTCGTAAAATTCGTGCCTCTGTCCGATAAGATTGCTTGGGGTACGCCAAAAGTGCAGATTAGTCTGGGTGTAAGGGCGCGCGCTACGTATTCCGCTCTCTCCGTTCTGAGCGGTACGGCAATGGCGTATTTAGTCAAGCAGTCCTGTATAGTCAATAAATATGCATATACCCTGTTGCTCCTCCCTCAAGGCTCATAGATGTCCATGGATACTTTCTCAAACGCATCTATCGGTGTGCCGGCGATGATCATTGGATGGCGAGCTTTTTCCCTTGTTAGTTTTTTTCGTTGGCATACCTGACAGAAATTCACATAATCTCTGACTGTTTGGGCCATATTTTTCCAATAATATTGGAGTTCCACTGCGTACAAGGTCTTTTTTATGCCCTTGTGTCCTCCTATCGCTGATGTATGTTTTTCCTCCACAATTGTAATCCGATCTTCCCTTACTGGTACTTCGAGTAATCGAGCGCATAATACTATTCGTGTGTTGGTTCTTCTTAGTCTTTCTTTTAGCCGTATTCTGATGGCTTTCCTCGATCTTTCTGTTAAGGAGTCGAAGTCGTGGGTCCTCCTTATTTTCTGTAGTTTTTCGGTGATTATTAATTCGAGGAAGGTTTCGAGGGCTCGTCTAGTATTTTCTTCCAGGACTTCTGCTTCTGAATCATCCTTGATGACGAGTCCAAATCCGATTCTTCCGGGTTTTTCCACTCTGATGACCTCTCCCTTTTGACGGACCTAAGAAGTCAGCTGTTCCCGTTGTAGCCAATCTTTCTCGATTAATACTCTGAGGCAGGCGTTGTCCAATTCTCCAGTTGCTGGGAAAAAAAATGCAAAATTCTCTGTCACTTCCGTTAAATGTGTTCGGGAGTATTCAAAATTTTCATCGCCTTCCTCTTCTGAAAACTGATACTGTGGTGGCTCTTCGTTGGGTGGAGGGAAGTCTTCTCCCTCGCTGTTATCAGCGTCCGTCGGTGGCTCCCATGCATCGAAGTTGATGTCATCCAGTGGCTCTCCGTGTTGGCCACTTTTATCGGTTTCTCCCCTTCTTTCCCCTTTGCCGGTTTCCTCTTCGCTGTAATGCACTGGTTCATTGCCTGCATCAGGTGATCCTGCTGTTACAACTGGGCTCTCTTGGACCATTTCCTCTTCGTCCGATGAGTGTAGTGGATCTTGGGTGGGGTCGAACACACTTCCGGTTTCACTTCCGGACTCGGAAGTTTCGTTTCCAGAATGTGTCTCATAGGGTAGCCGTGGAGGTTGTGTGTTTCTTTTTTGTCTTTTGGGGATATTTTCTTCTTCCACTGTATTTATTTCTTCGAGAGGAATTTTTCGTGGACGTCCTCGCTTCCTTTTCTCAGCGAGGATTTTTCGGAGCTGTCCTCGCTTCATTTTCTCGACAGGAATTTTTCGGGGCCGTCCTCGCTTTCTTTTCATCTGTGGTTTTCCCTGAACCTCTACGTTGTCGTTAGGTTAACCCTTGTTAGGTTATCTTGAGGATTGTTTTGAGATATGACGTCTCTTCTTTCGGCAGAAGTGGTTGGTGTTATCCCGTCTCTCTTGGGTATTTGCAGGGGTGTTCTTTTGGTTACCGCTGTCTCTTGCGGTTCCTGATTTACCGACACTACTCGGCATTTTGCACATGTGTGTCGGTGTTTCCCCTTTTTATTTTTATCATGTCGGGGGATATCACAGCAGTTATTACATGTGGTCCCACTGTTTGGTATGGTGAGACATTCTTTTACCATACCAAATCGCCGAGTTCCATTTCTGGATAATCGTTCGTTAAGTCTATTGCTAATTGAGTGGAATCCCAATCCGGCGGGGGATCGTTTACTGTTATGATGCATTCCTCCCTTACAATGTCCGGTCTCGTGCCTTGCATGACTTGGACCTTGTTATCGGGCCACATCGTTTCGACCACGCATGGGTCTATCCTTTCGCCGCTTGGTACGACGACATACCATATCGCATCTCCAATTCCTGCCTTCTTGCTCTGTAGATTTATTTTGCCGATTACGGCGGCGTTTTACTCCCGAGGGATTTCATTAGCCTCGTCAGGTATCGGGTTTTGAGATAGCGCGTCCGCGTTGAGATTTAATTTTCCCGGTTTATATTTAATGTTATTCCCCCAGCGACGTAATTGGGCCCCCGGATCTTTGGTGAACCTCAGCCATACGAGTGGCTGATGGTCAGTTACCTGTGTAAATTTTCTCCCATAAATATACGACCGAAATTGTCTTATCGGAAAAATTATTGCGAGAAGTTCCTTTTTTATTGTTGTATAGTTTCGTTCAAGTTGCGTCATCACTCGTGACGCATAGCTTAAGGGCAAGTCTTCGCCTATCTTGCCCTGGCTAAGAATTGCTCCGACCGCGTAATGTGATGCGTCGGTTGTAACCACGAACGGCTGAGAGAAATCCGGGTGTCTCAAGATTGGGTATGACGTTATTTCTCGCGTTATTGAATTGAATGAGTTTTCCTGTTCTTCTCCCCATACGAAAGGAGTATCCTCCTCTAACAGTTTTGTGACTGGACGCGCTTTCACCGCAAAATTTTTGATAAATTTGCGATAGTATCCCGCTAATCTATTAAACTGTTTAATACGCTTCTTGTCTTTCGACCTTGGGTATTTTAAAATTGGATCAATCATTTTTGGGTTGGGCCTTATTCCTTCTTCGCTTATGCAATGGCCTAAGAAAGTCACCTCTTCTCTCAAAAATTCGCATTTAGAGGGCTGCAGGCTCATTTGTACCTTATGGATTCTATCTACAAATAATTTGTATTTTTCCCTGTAACCTGCGAGGGTTTTCCCATAGACTACAATGTCATCCATAAACACAAATAATCCTGCATCCTGTAATCCTGACAGAACGACGTCCATTGCCCTTTGAAAGGCTAGTGGGCCATTTGCAATTCCCATTGGGATTCTAGTCTAGTGAAGAAACCCCTCTGGAGTTGAGAACGCGGTTTTGGGGCGACTTTCAGGCGCTAACGGGATTTGATGGAACCCTGACGCTAGATCGAATGTTGAGAAATACCGCATTCCCCCTAATTGATCAAGGATGTCCGTTATATTCAGCAAAGGGTACGCGTCCGCGACCATTTTTTCCTTCAGTCTAAGAACGTCGACGATCATGCGCCATCGCTTTTCTCCATCAGGGCCTGGTTATTTCGGTACCGTCCACGCGGGAGAACTATATGGTGAATCAGAGGGTTCAATGATACCGGCTTTTAGCATGGTATCTATTTCTTCGTTGGATTTATCTCTGATGTGGAAGGGCAGACGAAATTGTCTGACTACTACTGGGTCATCGTCCTTTAATTTAATTCGATACCCTGGTATTTTTGCTTCTTTTAATTTTTCCTCATCAAGTTTGTAAACCCAGGGGTTATATCTGATAAGGTCTGTTGCTTCTTCCTGCTGTTCCTCATCGAGACCCTCCAATCTGAGTATTTCAATGATCTTATTGGCTCTATTTTCTTTCTCTCGATCATTCGAAACCTCTGTCTCATCAAATGCCTTAATTTCCGCTTCAGTCGCGATTGACTCGACTTCTTCTAGGTCAACGAATGGAATTTTAAATCGCACTTCGGTTTCCCGGGTATTGTAGACATTGACTGCCCTACTTTTTAGAAATGGTCTGCCCAGCATCCCATCTTCTATAAGCGGAAAATTCGAGTCGCTGACATGGAATTTGTCCTCGATCCACTCTACGTCCAGAGTTACGTACCCTACTGTCTTCAATTTCCCGGGTGTAACCCCTTTAATTATTATTATTTCCTCGCGATTTATTATTACCTTCGGGCTGAATTTATCTGACTTTACGAGATTTACGTCAGCCCGCGTGTCTACAAAAAATTGACCTCTCCCCCCTTTCATTCTATCAGCTTTTAACTGAATTTGAGTGGGGGGACATCTATTACTCGGAAATTTCCGAGTAATAAATGTCTATTACTCGAAAGTTTCAGGACAAGATAATCGAGTGAATTGATGCTGGTTAACGCGCTTTTCACTGCCAATCTTGCTTTTGGGCCAAAATTCAGCGAGCATTGGTGCAAAAAATTTAATTCATCTCCTGGTCTTAAGAGTCTGCGTGACATATTTAGGCTCGTAATGAACCTTTCTACGTCGTCCCCAACTTCGTACTTTGGCAGCGGTCTGATCGCGGTTCTCACTCGCTGATCCTCTCCATAGGAGTGATCTGCCCGTGGGTTATAACTAGGGCCGGAGACTTCATTTATGAAAACGGCAGGTATCAGAAGTTAGCTACAAATAGGTGTTTGAAGTGAGCGACAAATAGGGGTGGGAAAATTTGAAATATTGACGTTTCGATCTGTCATAATATGATTTCTGTAGTTTGTTGATGGAAGGTTATTGCCACATCGAAAATAATTATTAAAAAATAGAGAGGACTGTGACAGCAGGTAATTATTACGGGTGGATCCAGATTTTTTTGATGGAGTTTTGGAGTGATTTCGTGAGGTAATAAAAAAAATCAATAATTATTTCGTGATATGGATATTTGTGTTTCGTTTTATTATTCTTTTTGAAATTATTGGGGGTTACTGGAGAGTACAGGGATGATGATCTGGGGATATTGGACCTTCTCAACCACTGTGTACTCTGACGTGAGTGGAATATCTGGGGCGGAAGTTCCCTGAATGTTTTCAAGCGCTGTAACATTGACTGGAAAAATGTCTCTCATGCTCAAAACTGTGCAGACAATATTGGAAATCAGTTGTGCAGTAACTCATGGACATGGAGATGCAGCTAACCGGTAGATGCCTATTATATCAAGTCTGCGAATATCAAATATTGAGTCGGTTTATAATTCTCGAACTTGTGGGTTTAGGAAAAACTGTCAAAAACACTTTTTTTCTAGCTCTTAAAGTTCCTACAAGGAATGTTTCTTGACATTTTCCCCTAAACTCACTAGTTTCAGATATATTTGCAAAAGAGTTGAGGAAAAAAAGTCAGAAATTAATCGGAAATGGGTTCGTGAATATCTCTGAAACTAGTGGGTTGAGGGGAAAATGTAGAGAAACTTTTTGTGGGAAATTCAAAGGGCTACAAAAAAGGTCTTCTGACATTTTCCCCTAAACCCATTAGTTTCAGCGATATTTACAAAATTATTTACAAATTAATTTCAGACTCTTTTCTTCAACTATTTTGCGAATATCTCTGAAACTGGCGAGTTTAGGGGAAAATCTCAGAAAACATTTTTTGTAGGAAATTCAAGGAGCTAAAATAAAGGTTTTTTGACATTTTTCCCTAAACCCATTGGTTTCAGCGATATTTACAAAATTATTTGCAAATGAATTTCAGACTCTTTTCTTCAATTATTTTGCGAATATCTCTGAAACTAGCGGGTTTAGAAGAAAATGTCAACATACATTTTTTGTAGAAAATTCAAAGAGCTACAAAAAAGGTTTATTGACATTTTCTTCCAAACCTACTAGTTTCAGAGATATTCGCAAAATAGTTGAAGAAAAGAGTCTGAAATTCATTTGCAAATAATTCCGTAAATATTTCGGAGGTGAGTGAATTAATCAAATTTCAGAATTATTTGCAGACTCAATACTTGATATTTGCAAACTTGTTGCAGACACCTACGAGCCAGTTGCATCTCCATGTGCATCAGTTACTGCAGAACAGTTCTCCAATATTGTCTGCACAGTTTTGAGCATCTCAATCTTTTTCCCAGTCAATGGTACAGCGAAAATTTGTTTGAAAACATTTGAGAAACATTCACCTCAGGAGATTTTCAAATGGCTTTGGGGTTGGAAGTGGTTGAGATGGTTGACCATCCCCAGATGATCATTCATTGGGCACGGCTACTCCGATTGATTTCCTAATGAATAAAATGTTAGGAAATATTTTTTTCCGTACTGCTTTTCGGGATTTCTCGTCTGGGAATTGGTATTACATACTTCCCAAACTCGAAGGCCTGAAAATCACTACGGAAAAATGTTGTTCCTGGGCTGTCGTTATGGGATTTTTTACTCGTGTGGTTGGCCGCCTCGCCTTCGGCTCGGCTCGCCAAACTCCACACGAGTAAAATACCCCATAACGACAGGCCGGAAAAATACTATTGTTGAGAATTGCGTCAGCTCAGAAACGGGTAAAGCCAGAAATAGAGATATTTAGAAAATAATTTCGAAATTTATTTTAGACATTTTTTCTTCAACAATTTTGCAAATCTCTTCGAAACTAGTGGTTTCAGAGAAAAATGTCAGAAGACCTTGTTTGAAACGCAACTAAAATTCCAGAACATTCTGGTCGACTATCGGCCTACTTCGAAAATCTCCGGGACCCTTCGGGTCATCAGTCATAAGTCACCGAAACACACGCGAATCAGTTTAGGCTTAGCCTCTCACCGTACAAGTCTATCTCGGGCAAATCACCTGTACAAGTTTTATATCGCACCTCACCGAGTACAGTAGCTCTTTGAACCTCACCTAGCTCACTAGTAATCAAGTACATCACCGGTCTTTGTAAGATCACCGTTTTGTTCAGTACATCACCTCTGTTAATTAACTCAGTATAAATTCAGTGACTCAACGAATTGAAAGTGAAGAGACAATCATCAATTCAATTAGACATTCAACAATTTAAGACCAAAGAGTGTAATAATTAATTGACAAAGTGGTTCAATCCCACAAAATAAAGTGTGGTTTTTAAATCCGGCTCATCAGTAATTTTCCCAACAACTTCCTCCACATTTTCATCCCACATCCACCCTAAATTTAGTCATTCACCAAACAGACCTTTTTTGTAGGAAATTCCTACGGCAACGAAAAAGGTCTTTTGACATTTTTCCCTCAACTCAGTAGTTTCGGAGATATTTACGAAATTATTTGCAAATTGATTTCACTCTCTTTTCTCCAAGTATTTTGCAGATATCTTTGAAACTAGTGGGTTTAGGGGGCGATATTTTGAGGTCTTTTTTGTAGCCCTCGAAATTTTCTATGATAACGGTCTTTTGATATTTTTCCCTAAATCTCTTCACTCCGAAAATATTTGCGACATACTCCAAAGAATGTCAAACTTGTCAATTTCTCGAATCTGAATAGATCTCTGCAACTAATGGGTTCAGGGATAAAATTCAAAACATCTTCTGTATACTACGATAATGTCTTTTTACTTTGTTCTCTGAATCCTCTCCCTTCTGTAGATCTCTGTGTGAAGCACCCTGAAATTGTCGCTGTACCATTGGCCTAAAAAATTATTTCCAACTTTGAGCTTCCTATGGATTTTCTCTAGGTTTTCAGCGAGTAACCCAGGTGTTTTTGAAACTCCATGCCTAACTCTTGGTGTTCTCTAGGTTATTGGAGGAAAACCATATTTCTCTTCATACTCATGCTCTGCCTTTAAGCTTAAGCTTAAGAATAGTTATTTTCAGGCCTAGCCTTGGAAAGCATATCATCGTCCCCCACATGCTAGATTGACATCCAAGCCGAAGGCGAGGATGGCAAGCACGTGGGGGACGGTGATATGTATTCCAAGGCGTGGCGTGGACATGATTTTTCCAGACGTCGCGCCTGCAAAACGCAAAGTGCGTTTTGCAGCCGCCAGTCTGGAAAATTTCTTTTGCTTTTCAGAGGAGAGCCAGAGTGATGTTAAGAGTTTCACAGCACCTCTAGTTTTTCTCTGAACATTCTCTTGGTCTTGAGCGAGGTACCCACGTATGTGCGACTCTGGCCGTAATTCTGGAAATTCTCTAGGTTCTTGAGGGAAACCAGAATGGCATTCATACTCTCACATTAATCCTGTACTTTCTCTAGGTTTTTAGGGAGAAACCAGAGTTGTATACAGTATCTGAATACTTCTCAGGGTGCTTTTATCCAATTTCACGTGTGTCACTCACTGTCAAAAATTTCCAATTGAATTCCCCAATAAAAGAACCCTGCAATTTAGACTAAATCTTTGAATTATCAGGATTTCACAGAATTTCCAATGGAAATCGGAAAATTCATTGACACTTTGAATTTTAAGGGAGTATTTCCTTCCTTCATTGGAAGTTTTGAATGAAAGTTTTTGACTGTGTTGACGTGGGAAATTCGTCCTCTATTCAAGATTATGAAAAGTGATAAGAGGAAAAGTTCGGCAGTTCCTGGTGACCATGGAGATGGTCATCAGAAAGTTAAATGGTGAATGAGAACGTTTCAGCTATTTTGTAATTACTCGTATAAAACTCGTGAAAAAACATAAAAAACAATGTTTTTGTCACAGATTCAACGATCGCTCCTATAGCAATGAAGCGATTTGTTGTCATGCAATTGACGCGTCTCCGTGTAGCGTGGACCTGACTGAACTTCCAGCAAAATTGTCTCAGTGGTTGTTCAGTTATTTCAAAAATAAAACCTTCGGTTATTTTGGTTTTCATTTCAAATTTTTAAAATTTGAAAAATTGAAATTTTCAACGTTGGAAAAAAAAGGAAATTGGAACGGAATTCAAAAATTGACAAAAAAAAGCGTTTCTGTTTTTTGGGGGGCGGGGGAAGATTGGTCTGGATGTTATTGGTTCGACTCTACATGGTCACTCTCCCACCAACGCACCCTCCATGGGAGCGAGCGACCAACAAGGCCTTCTTCACTGTCATTGAAATGAGAAGAGTTTTACATGGTCAATATTGAAAATTAAAATGAGAAGAGGGTTCTCCAGTTGCTGGTGACCAAAATCTCTATCTATGACATAGAGATGGTTATCCAGGACATCTTGATCAAGATACAAGATACTTAGAAATTATCATCACCAGAAATATGGAATTGTAAAGAATTTTTTTTTAATGAACTGCTGTATCTAAATTTTTCACAAAAGTGCAACTTTACAGTTAATTGACTACTAACTAACGATTGGTCAAAATCTTAGACTGTCACGCAACCTTCACTCATATTTTGAGTCCATGCGAACAAGTTTTGGGCATAAAAAACGAAAAACTGTCATATCTCCCGGATAGGAGATATCGTCACGACTATTTTGAAAAAAATATAATTGAAATCGGTTGACCAGTTTTCGAGATATTCAAATGAATATTTTTCTGTAGAAACTTGAATATCTCAGGAACTATTCATTCGATTGTGCTCATACATAATACCAAGCTTTAAGACCAAACCGCTAGAATCCTACCGTTTGAACTCTCCATCTTCATTATTTATCAATTTCTCGCTCGAACAACGCCGGAAACGTAAAACCCGAAAAATGGGAATAATTACGTCATTTTGCCTGGGTAAGGATATATGTTTTGATTGAATTCATTATATATTTTCCTGACGAGTGTGTTCGCATTCGAAAAATGGAAATTGGTTCAGTCAGTCTTTCCTGTTGCTTGTACAACGTGACGTTGGATTCTATTAGTCGGAATTTTGACATGAAGAATAATTATCAACATTTTAGAGTCAATGACGAGCATTGACATTGTTCTCAATGACTTTTCATACCCGCTTCTCCGCTTCAGACGGTTCGAAACAAATGAGAAATGTTCCAGGAGGATGCTTATTTGAGACAATTCTTTATATGATTCCAGCTGCATAGTAGGATTTCATTCTCGGATAACATTTGAAAAATTGGTGGACAATGATTTGCTTGGCATCTGAAATATATCGCGCAAGCTGAAAGTGAATCACCTTTACGGAATGAAGGAAACATTTTAAACTTGCTGAAACTCTTCCAACAGATCCTCAAGTAATCACTGCAAAGTTACCGAGATTCCTTTCCGTTCATCTGCATTGTCGGAAATCTCTGGGTGACGAGTGGGAAGTGGTTATTGAAGTGCGGTGGCAAATGTTGTGGCAGAAGTCGGAGGTGAATATAATATCAATTTTTGAACATTCAATTATTGGAATTGGGTTTTCTCATAGTTTATACGCGTTTGGATCCCAGATAACATTATGCTCGTCCTGAGGATCCGCTTCAAGTTTTAATATTCGTTCTGCACGACGTGTGTATAGTGTTTTGTGTTACTAGCAAGTGAATTTTGATACGCGCGAGTAGTCAACCATATTTCTTGAGATACCTGCCGAGTTCACTCTTTGATGAGGCTCGAGGGGTGGGGGGGGATAGAAGGTAGTATGTCCATTTTCGCGTGGGTGCGTGGATCTACCTTTGCACTACGAGGAGGCACTACGTGTGGGGGAAGCTGACGACCTCATTATTTAATAAGGTGAGTCCGTGTGAGATAGACACCAGGGAGAGATGGACATTTGCGTTCACAGTACACTCTCGTTATAGTCGCACTCATGAGGCTATAGGGGAAGCCGATTCTGAGAATGGGGCTGTTTTTCTCTTCCCTCACCAGGCGCTAAAATCGACTCAATTTCCAGGAAACTTTGAAAGATAAGGGAATAACTCAATAGAGTGTTTACATTTAGGGCCTGAAGGTGATAGAGAGTGGGAGAAGCGTTCGAGTTAGAAAAAATTGATATGAGGGGAAATGCGACTATAACGAGTGCGACTAGAACGAGAGTCTACTGTATTTTCAAATGGTAGATGCGAACAATTTGAGGATCGGTATCTTTTGAAGAGATACCAAGAGCAACCCGGAGCATCACATTTCAACCTGTTATGCACCCTTTGAGGTTGTCAAACGGTTGGTGACTTTCGGGTGCTCGAACTCTGGTTTTGGTTTTTCTTCACAGGTGTCTCTATGATGAACAATTATTCTTTTTTTTTTCATTCAGCTTCGAAATTTTTCATAATTGAGCTCCTCAGAAACATTTTCGATGGTTTTCTTACTGTTCCAATTTATTTTCCTCACATAAAACTGTTCCCGACTTCTCCGTTGAAATGAGAGAGATGGACACTACCGTGTTAATACAGATTATTTATTATTTTTCATGACATTTCTGTGAATATCATTCACAAAACTTTGAATCGAAAATCGTTCCACCCATAAACTCTATGTAAAACTTGCGGGTAGATTGGACTGATGAAACTCCTTTTTTTTTGAGGTTTTTCATTAATGTTTTTATTCAAACAAATTAAGGAGGGTGAACAATCAATAAATACATGGAGTTGCCGATTCATGTGAACGGAGATTGATTCATGCAGAATATTCTCACAACTTGATATCTTCTAGTTGATTTTAACGATATATCCATCTCCCCTGCTAATATGAAAATATCGCATTTTTTTCTTTTTTCTTTCAAATCCTCATGACGATGAGCAGGTGTTTTCCAAAAAAAAAAATCATACATCTCATAGATAGAACCCTATAGAAACTAATAAGACTTTGCCGTATCCAGATTTTTGGTTTTCCGCTTAAGTTGTCCATCTCACCCGGACTTACCCTAATAGTACATTAGAGTCCAAGTGAGAAATTCTATTTCGGATGAATAGTAAGGTAACAGGTCGAGCCAAAGTCGAGGTCTGTACTCCCGTTCATTGGAAACGGAACTTATCGCTGAGTGCATACCGTTTTGGTTTAATTCATGTCTAAATCGAGTCAATTGCACGTCACGTAGAGCGCTGTTTACGGCAAATAAGGCTATTACATGGAGTGAACTCAAAATATCTAACGCATCCTCTGCATGGAGCCAGCCTTCACGCATGCTGGGCACATCTCACACATGAAAAATGTATATTCATGATACAAGTGAAAAAAAAGTGAACGGCGTTTCTTTCACCAGTATCATAAAATGTCGTACGCCACACGTGAAAAAAAGTACTTCCTGACGTNGGACTTATTAATGCTAGTCTATCGAAGTTAAGTACAGAAATTGATACGGAACGCGAGAGAGAATCTCCCCCACGAGTTGCTCATAATCATAGACCTGCCACAAGACTTATCGCTACCTCATCTCGAATGCGAAATAGGAAGTGCCCATCTACTCGTGGATCACAACGATGTTCTCGCCGGGGAAATGTAGAGAAAAAAACGCGATACACTAGGAAAATTAATTTTACTAGATGCTGGTGACTGGAAAGAAAACGGAAACGGACGCGTAGAATTGATTCCTGGCANACCTGATGCAATACGATAATTCGTTCTTTCCTCTTATTTCTTTAAATATTTTGGGTACTTCAAGCTGTTGCTCTGCTATATCATTAAAATATCGCATATTTGATCTGATTGTATGTCAACTCCACATTCATTATTTCTCTTTTGTTTTCCTTTGCATAACGACAGTTATCAGGCAGAAACCCTAAGAATGGAAGACTATGAGTGGGCACTTGTTTATTGGACTGGGTATAAAACCGTTACGATTGAGCCATATGAAAGAATTTTCTGGGGCCCGGACTGCACAAAAGTCATTCGTGTACAGACTGGAAGACGGCATCCAGTACGAGTTTTGGCTCTTTCCAGTAAGTCGGAATAACTTTACTGTTTCCGTCACCAATTAAGATTTTCATGCGAGTGAGGGAATTTTGTCCCTGCTCATGTCACGAATTTTCTGGATTGTCTGTTCAAACAGTGTGTGTAGGAGTGCAGATTGTGCTTTTTCAAAGATGAGAGCGACATCGAGTAACATTAGCCATGAGAACACTCATTTTCACTCTTTTCCCCGACTATCCTATCTCTGATTTTGTATCTCTCTAGATAGGCGAGAATTTTTGTAGAACATCCGAATAGGAAAGAGGAATTGTCTCATCATACCCGACGAGATTGTGCCACCCTTAGATGGGGACGAGAACGGACATGAGGTCTCCACTGGCAACGAGGGCCAATGTGTAGATCATCCTATGGTACTATGGAATACACAACATTTGGCGAGACTGGAACGACAAGTGATTGTCATCAAGGAAGGAATTGGTTGTGATGCTTCCCCAGTCAATTCCTGTGATGAATCCCTCGCGGGAAATGAAGACTCTCGGCTGAATCACTGGGGGACCACTCTTAAGATAAATTATGGAAAATTCCTCGATTTAACATCTGACCATCCAAATGTGAGGCATGAAGAATCATCTTGCATTTCTGAATTTCTTGGTAATAACTCGGTGACACAGGGACACGTGGAACCTCCAATCAAATCACACCTTCCGTCTCTTTTCAAGTTGATACGATCTTTCGTTAGTAGGATCATTGTTCTGTTCTTTCATTGTGCTGGACTTATTAATGCTAGTCTGTCGAAGTTAAGTACAGAAATTGATACGGAACGCGAGAGAGAATCTCCCCCACGAGTTGCTCATAATCATAGACCTGCCACAAGACTTATCGCTACCTGATCTCGAATGCGAAATAGGAAGTGCCCACCTACTCGTGGATCACAACGATGTTCTCTCCGGGAAAATGTAGAGAAAAAAAAAGCGCGATACACTAGGAAAATTATTCGGATTTCACTAGATGTTGGTGACTGGAAAGAAAACGGAAACGGACGCGTAGAATTGATTCCTGGCAGTGGTGTTTTCCTGTGGGAGGAGCAATTGGATTATATTAATAAGCATCACAATAATAACCTTGGGAAACTTACTCGTGGCCTTGCACACGGAATCCTCCCAATAGACCTGTTGAAACAAATGACAGTTTGTGGGATGGGAGATAACAAAATTCCCATGCCTCCTCCGATACTCGATGCGATTTATGAATACACAAGTCAGATGATTCCGTGCGCGGATTTCACACCTAAAGAGTTACAGAAAATTTTGAACAGTCTTTTCAAAGATCTTCGGCGCTAACTGCGGCCTCATTTACAATGAGACATTCACCGATTTAACATTGCGATCACTTTGATGTGCATGCACATCTAGTCCTAATGACTTCCCACAATTTTTTTGGTATTCTATCTGTGTAGGTTGAGTTCAATATACATTTCGAAAGAAAAATATACATTTTTTTCATTCCTCCGCCTTATTATTAGTTGCTATGTCTCGCGCTTGCCAGTCGAAAGGAGATGAAGAATGACGGAATGCAACGCAGTGGCTGAACTTCCATTTCATGCTTATGTTGAAATTCACCTCTAAACTGAATGATCTCGTAGTTACCTGAGCTTCTACCTCTATTGGAGATTGCCTTCAATCTCAATATTAGTTGACGGTCCAGTTTTTACTGAATCTCCATCCCAATGATTAGATAATTCTGGTTATTTTCTGTATTCGGATTATGGCCAATCAGACCGCTGCATTTCACACCATGTGCTACATCCACATTCATCTTCAATTGATAATTGCACACTAGCTTTTGATAGTTGCCCACTAGCTTGATAATCTCACGCTAGCTTTCAAATTATTTTTATAACCAAATAGCTCCCAAAAAATGAGTCGATTTAGGCAGAATTTGTCAAGTATTGCGCTCCGTTTGGCCAGATCCGAATGCAAAAAATTATCAGTAATAATATCCTGAGACTTTCAAGATGATCGGATATTTCTCGAATGTTTCATTGGGCAGCAACTACACGGAGAGCAATTTCTGAGTAAAATTCTAGTGCTAGTATTGGAAAAATTCCAGTGCTCTAGCAATGGAAAAATTCTAGTGCTACCGTTAGAAAAATTCTAGTGCTTTTCAGTGAAATTTATGGGGATTTTCGGTAAAATTTATGGGGATTTTTGGTGAAATTTCATAGAACTACGGGAAAATTTACCATGCTGCGCAATAAAATTTCCAGTGCTAGCACTAGAATTTTTCTCAGAAATTCCTCTCCGTGTAGAGGGAGCAGTGCGCAAAACTTATCGCGATGGTTACTATACAGGGAAACATGACGGAAATATTCGATAGCTTTGAAGGTCTTATGGTATTCCCAGTAGTAATACCATTAGTGCTCCAAAAGTCTCGGGTATTTTCCGATAACTTCGTTGCATAGAAGCAAATGTGTCAAATTCTGCAGGCTAAAAATCCCGAGTGCGCAGCACGAGGGATTTTTCCCGCAAAATTTGGCACGTTTGTCTCTATGCAGGGAAGTTTGAGGAAAATATCCGATTAATTTTGAAACACGAGTGGTGTTTGTCGGGTTATTTTTTCATTTAGATTTTGGCCAATGAGAGTGTCATTGGACATCATTCAGACTCATTTCAGAAAAATAATCCACTTTTAATAAATTGGCACCCACAATGTTCAATGTGAAGTGGGTTGAAGATGCGAAAAGAATGAGAGTACCTCCAAGATATTTGGCAAAAACATACGAGAGTGACCTCAAGATATTGGGATGAAACATATGAGGTTAACGGTGCAATACTGAAAAGTCACTGATGCATATCCATAATTAACGCATTTGAGAATTTCAAATACTGCGCTCTGCTTGGCTGAAATCCGAGTAGAAAAAATAACCACTGGAAATTACTCTGATTTCAAATTGGGTTGCGACTCACTTCGTCATCAATTGTATATCTGCTTTGACATCAACGTGATCTCAAACTGTAACGAGCACTAAAACTCTGATCCACAATACTACTTTAACCCATTGAACAGCCTAAGCACTCCCCACATTTCGCCGTTTTGTAGGAGTGTGCGTGCGCCGCCATGCTTCTCTTATGGCGCACTAATACGTCGAGGGACCCCCCACTCCCCTCACACCGATACGATTCGCGCGTTAGGCTATATTCAATGGGTTAACTGACGTTGTGACTTGAACTAACGCATCGATTGCAGCTTCATCCCTAACTGTGAGCGTTGGACTAAGATCATTCTTTGATTTTAACTGACATTGTCACTTGCTCTTGCGATACACATACAGAACTTGATTCTCACTGTGATCCTCAACTCAGACTGATACTCGTCCGACCCTAAGCATCACATTCACTGAAATGAGCGCTGTCACTTGAACTCGAGCTCCGCTTCACGTTCGGACCTTCATTGGAACTTCATCTCCTGCTGGGACTTTTTCTACCGTGACTTTCAGTAGTGTCAAGTTCATGTCAAGTTGCTGCCAAGGTTCGGTGGAAACGCAAGGTGATTACGATTTTCATGTCAAGTTTTGGTCGAGTCTCGGTAGAAACGCGGGTTCGCGCTGACTTGACATGAGCTTGGCTATACCTCAAGTCCGGGTGGAAATGGCCCCATCGTGACCTTGGTCCATGGACCATCAATCGGACTTCGTCTGGCATTGTGACTGAAGCCCGCGCTTCACGTTATGATCTTGACTCTGACCTCATCTCCAGCTCTGACCAACAGTCCTACTCAATCTCGCGCTCTGATTCCCATTCGAATGTTCATCTTCATTTCATCTCGATCTGTAACTTCCTGACTCTCACTTCAACTCTACCCCCACTTCGGCTCACATTTCGACCTCGATTCCAACTTCATTCCCACTTGTAACCTCCTGACCCGGACCATTACTTTCATTTCGACTGGCATCGTGACTTGAACTCGTATCATGGCCTTAAATCTCACTTCATGTCCATGTCCGACATTTTGAAGTGAATCATAACTTCCACTTCTAATGGCATTACGACTCCCGCTCGCATTATGACCTTGTCTCTGTTTTCATTTCCAACTGGTATTATGGACTCACATCCGAACCTTGACCTTCAAAAATCTACTTATACGTTGCTGAAGACGACTGGGAGTTTTGAATTGTAATAATAGATTATTCGTAAAACTGAACGGAGGTGAGTCGGAGTTTTTGGGTTACGTGTTCCTACATTTTCACCGAGATAGATGGATTCTGTCACCTCCTCCGAGATACACTACTTCAACGAAAATTCTTGAGAAACTTGATATTAAAATCTCATATTGAGCTACATAGTTCTGGAAATTCTTCCGGATCTTTACATATATCTCGATGACTATAAGTCGTAGAAATATTTAAGAAAAAAATATTTTTTTCACTATGAAATTATATAACTTTCACACACTGCATGTCTCTATAACTTCTCTATAGTTTCTGAGATATTTGGATTCTAAATGATCACCGTAAGGAGCATTATGTGAATACGTTCCTTTTGGTCATCGACTCCTCACTCCATATGCTCTCTCCTTGTTGCGTTAAAAAAATAACGCAAACGTTGAATCCATCTGAACTCGCAGGAACCCGCGTAGAAATTGTGAGAGGCACTGCGACATTGACTGTCTCAACGTCCAGTGGATGCCGCAGTGACGTCGCGGTGACCTGAGCGCGACCTTATAATTTTTATCCGGATATGGACAAATATGATTCAACTATATCATATTTATTTGTTCTATGTATATTTATTGAACCGGAAAGAATTTGTACAGAATTACCCTTCCAGGAGGATAATTTTTATCGAGATTTGAGCATAATTTTTATCCAACTTTTCTCTCCGTGTACGCCATATGGAAGTCGCCGCGACGTTACTACAACATTCAATTTCTACTACGGAAGTGCCACTTGAAAAAAAAACATATAATTTTATAAAGTGTGTTTATTGCTTCTATAGACATAATTGGATTGAATCAAAATTAGAGTATCCATGATTCAATTATTCCTCAAGTGGAGTCTGGCCGCGACAAAATCCAGTAACTGCCTGCGGAGCATTCCTATAACACACAATTGCCCGTTGATATTTTCACTCAGAACGGCGGCGTGTTGTTCAGGAACTCCTGCTGCTTCCATCTCCCTGAACAGACACGTAACCTGCTCCCAGGCTGCTTTCATTTCTACAATCGACCAATTAATTATATTATTTCTGAATGCTGACCACTCTCATCATCAAATGTTGCCTTCTATCAAATTTCATTTCTCAGAAAATACTTAGCTATCGTTCGAATTCCCTATGTACTTATAGGCAGGGAAATTTCGAAATATGAGTACTATCTCCGGGATTGGTTCTCCGCAGAACCCATGGGATTGTGATATTTTGCCAGTTTGAAAGGGTGTGGCGTTGATGATATTTATGTCCCTCCATACAATAAGTCGTGTTTATCATAAAACGGTATAGAGCTAACGGTATCTGATCAAAATTTGATGGTAGATTTTCCTCTTTTTTTTTTGTTCTCGCGCATTGAATTGACGTTTTCCAGTCATCTCTGCATTGTGGAATACATTCCTAGAAGCATGAGGAAGACCCGTGCAAAACTATAAGTGACTTGTACGCGTTTGGGTAACTCATCGAAATTTGATGGTGGCTTTTTCTTATTTTTCTCTGGAGTTGACGGTCCTCACTCTACAAAAACGTTTTTCAGTCATCTTTGCATTGTGGAATAGAATCTTAGAGGCATGAGAAAGGCCTGTGGAAAACAGCAAGTGAATCGGACGCGTTTGAGCAGCTCATCGAAATTTGATGATGGCTTTCTCATTTTTCTCATTCTCGCGCATCGAATTAACGGTCTCTGCTCTTCAACGAGGTTTCGCAGTCATCTTTGCATTATGGAATACATTCCTAGAGGCATGAGGGATGTATTCGATAATGACGCGTCGGGGTCAGGGGTAACAAAATTGTTTACAGGTGGCTCCCGTTGCCAATGACAGCGGAAATATCCGAAATAAAACTTTTTAGGCTCTTCCAATGCGAAAAATATGTAGGTCGTCATTTTGATGGAAAAAAAATCCACATGAAATATCCGTGAATGTTTCCCATAACCTCAAATACTGTGCCGTGAGCCGCCGAAATCCTCACGCAACAGAAAGCTAGCGACCAATCTTTGAATTTTATAATTATTCTCAAGCTTTTTCCCGGCAGCAACGGATTATCAAAAAACATCTGATCATTTGGGAGATATTGAGCTCGATTGACAATCGTTGCTGCTATTTTTTAGGCTAACCTGTTCTTATCCTCTGAATTTCTCCTCCAATCTCATGTCCATTCACTTTATCCGCCCTGTCCTGGATGTCAGGTGTTCCTGCTACCCACTGGTCCTTGTCACTGAATTTATGAGGAACTCCCATAATTTTTTTTTGAGTATTTTATTCGGCTTCTTGACTCAACGCTCTGGGGATGTAACGTTGTGAGTTGCGGGGTGAAATTATCAACAGCAGAAATTTTTCACCGATTTTCATTTGTTATTGGACTACTGATATGTTCGTATTATCAGTGATATTTACATCGTACCGTTACATCGACTGTGTTAAAGCCGAAAAAGAAAATCAGGATTCAAGGATGGGAGTTCCGCATAAACTTTCTGATAAAGACCGCTGGGTTTGGAATATTCAAGAAGTAGAAACAGACGATGAAGGAGATGAACCCTACGAAGAACGAATCCTGAGATGCAGAAGAGGTTGGTAGAATAAATGAGCAGTTCCACCAATTCCGTTTATGTTGTATTGCCTCGTGATTTTTCTAATGGGTTCTCTTTTTTTTTACCGAGAAGTATAGTTGAAAATTAAGAAAATAAGCGCTGATCGAGCTCTCCACTCCATAATTGGTCGAGTTATTGGAAATGGGTTTTTCTTCTGTTTTTCCAAAGACTGAATTTTTCGATTCCAATTAGGGACTCATTCATTTGAAAAAAATGAATAAAAAAATAGATTTGTGAAGACATTTTCTCAGCTATTTGAAAAAAAAA
>NW_021680849.1:168126-197392 GCF_001412515.2 Diachasma alloeum | reverse complement strand
TTAGTAAGGTCAAGACCTTAAGGTCTGACCGAAAAATCAATTAATTTTCCGTGCTATAAAAAATTGAGGGATCTCATGCTGAGAAAAAGGTAATTTGATTTTCTCAGAGAATCTGTTTTGAAAAAATTTCCTTGAAAACTGAAGAAGATCGAGAAATTTTCATTTTGATTCAATTTGTAGATCTCGTTTCGATCTTCCCTATATATCCTAGACTCCGAGATATTCTTGAAGGACAGATTTTCTGAGAGAATTGAATTTTCTTGCTCTTATGATTGCATTCCTTGATTTTTGAAGCACCCAAAAATAAGGTTATGTTTCCGGTAAGAAATGTTTTTGAAATTTATGATAAAATTCTTTTTTTTTTCAACTGTTATCACTAGGGCTCGCAAGTTCGTGTTTCTAAAATCAAGGGGAGTACTGTGCCTGAATCGAACAATGAATGAAAACAGAAATTTTTAGGTTGTGTTGAAATTGATTTTTTTGGGATGATCCCATAATTATAGACTGAATCCGTCCAAAGAAAATTTTTGTGAAAATACTATGGCTATGGCTAGTTCATACTCGTTGGAGATGCTGGAGGGAATGATTCTAGCTATCGTCGAATGTGTTCTAAGGTAAATCGTCTTGGGGATGCTGTTTTTTGGAGGGTCCTAGGGGGAATCTTATTAGAAGTACTGAAAGAAATCATTCTAGTTGTCCTTTGGAGTGTCTTAGGGAGAATCCTGTTGGAAATGCTGGATGGAATCTTTCTAGTTGTTCCTCAGAGTGTCCTAGGGAGAATCCTGTTGGGAGTGCTGGAAAACTAGGACACTCAGGAGAATAACTAGAAGAATTCATCCCAGCAGTCCCACGGGGATTCTCCCTAGGATACTCCGAACGACAGCCAGAGGGATTCATCCCAGCATCCCCAGGAGGATTTTTCCTGGAACACATTCTAGGATAACTTTCCCTCACTTATACTAAGTGCATTGTGGATTTTCATTCATGTCATTGCAGAAATGCACCATGTTTGGAATACTGTACGAGGTATAATGGATGTCCTTCTTGGAGAGCAGAATGCAGAACTGTTGCCAGAAGGACAGAATCTGCAGCTGCAGCATCTTTTCGACCGTTTGAGGGTTCTCAATGGAGAGTTATCTGAACTCATTCGACGTTGGGATCAGTGGCAGCAGAACTAAACCCCACTCCATGCCATTCATATTATCAATTCAAACGTTCAATGTAATTACATTAAATTAGAAATGATATTTTGAAAGGAATCTGTAGTTTTATTCATTGCTTTTGAGCATTTGTCTTTATTCATATTCAGTACGTACAGGCAAGCTTCAGACATAGAAATAGAAAACCGCAATATCTCGAACACTTTGAAAGAAGGGGTTTCTTCTTTCAATTTAGCTATCTAGGGGACATCGAGACAAGTTTTTTGTCACACCTAGATGAAAACCTCGTGAAAAGTGACTAGCAAGAGGCTTGTCTCGGTTCCGCCTCCCTTACTAGTGAATTATAACTCCACCATAATCTGGTGTATTACGTCCTTATGACAATAATCACTATTTGGGAAAATGGAAAATTCAAATCGGTTGTATAGTTCTTAAGATATTAAATAAAAATAATAAACTTCACCAGGCCCTTGGCCACGTATCCACATCATCAACACACCTTTTCTCCCTCGCTTCCAAGGATCACCAATTCCAGTGAATGTTGGAACGAAGGAATATATCATCAAATTACCCGCGATATTCATCTAATCTCTATCTTAGAAACGAATTTGCTCGATCTCCTGCCACTGCTCGGCATGATTGCGGGAAGAGTACAAAATTGAAGAACATGTCTCCAATTTACATTCCCGGATATCAAAACCCTACATCTACCACTTCTTCTGGATACCCATTTGGACTCATCACTGCTTTCTGATGCCGCGATACAAAACGAGACAATGTTCGTTAATATCGGATCATATCGGAACGTCGTTGAAATTATCCTATCGTCTCGTATTGCCATTCGATTGAAAGAAATAGTTATCGTATTGTATCCCACTGATATCAAGTTTTTTCAAGTTTTCATGCTTAGGATTAGACGGGTTAGACATCAGCAGAATCAACTGTCCGAGGGATCAGAAGTCAGACGGATAAAAAATAACGCCCGGAGAGTAAAAAAGCCGAAGGATCGAACGTCTCAAACGTCAAAAAAATGAACCGTCTTAAATTCTTTTTTCAGTGATAAGAAATTTAAGGTAAGTCCGTCCGTGTTTTGTGAAGTTTAGTTCTTCTGACGTTTGACCTTTCGGATATTTAACCCTTCGAACGTTGGATTCTGCCGGCGTGTGACAGTCAATTCTGTCGACGTATGATTCATCTGACGTTATGACCCTTCGGACGAAGGAGTCTTCTGACGTATGACTCTCACGACGTACAACTCCTATGACGTTTGACCCTTAGTCAATAATCGGAAAGTCAGAGAATATAAAGAAAAATCCAGCGATATCGTCGATTCTCGTCACGTTATCGTCTACCTAGTCTCGTATTAGATCGTTCCGATCATATGATAAAATATCATTTATCGTATCCTTTATCGCGGCTTCGCTATCAATGCTCGCACCAAGGTCATGAAAATTTGCAGCGTTTTGAGTCAGAGACGTATGAGAAGTGTGAGTGAGTACAAGTGCGAGTGGAAAGGTGAGTACAAGTGAGAGTGTGAGTATGAAAAGATAATGCTCAACACGAAAATGTGCTAGAGTGTGGGCGTAAATATGGTAGTAGATGAGACTGGAAGTGTGGGTCACACTGCCATTGAGACTCCGACTTTTACTCATGCTCACACTCTCTCTATCGCTCTCATTTACACTGACAATCTAACTTACACTCAAACTAAGAATCCAACTCACACTCTAACTCACCATCTAACGTACACTCTAACTCACGTTCCAACTCACACTCTCACTCGCACTCTCACTCTAACACACTGTAGCTGATATTCTCCCTTACACTCATACTGTCCCTCTCCTTCACATTTTATAGTCAGCTAACCTGTGAGTTACAGCGTAAGTCAGGGGGTGAAGTAGAGGGTAAGTGTGAGTTGGAGTGCCAATGTCAGTAAAAGTGTGAGTGAGAATGGGTCTCGGAGTGTAAGGGTGAGTTGGAATGTAAGTTGGGGTGTGAGTTAAAGTTGGAGTTAGGGTGTGCGTCAGAGTGTAGGTCAGAGTGTGAGTAACAGTTGGAGTGAGAGTGTGAGTTGAAGGGTCAGTTGTGAGTAGAGTGTGTGTCACAGTGTGCGTCACAATGAGAGTTCAAGTATGAGTCGGACTCCAAGTAAAAGTGTGAGTTGGGGTCCGAGTTAGAGTTATATGAGTTGGAGTGTGAGTCAGTGTGTGAGTTAGAGTGTGATTGGAGTTTGAGTCAGAGTGAGTTGCAGTGTGAGTCAATGTGAGTACGGGTGCGAGCTAGAGCGTGAGTTAGGGTGTAATTCGGAGTATGAGTTAGAATGTGAGTTTGAACGTAAGTTACAGTGTGAGTAAGAGTGTGAATCAGAGTGTGAGTCGGAGTCCGAGTTAGGGTGTGAATTCGAGTCCAAGTTTGGGTATGAGTTAGAGTGTGATTTGGAGTCAGAATTAGAGTATGAGTTAGAGCCTGAGTTAGAGCCTGAAGTACGGCGTAAGTTAGAGTGGGAGTCAAAGTGTGAGTTGAAGTATCAGTAAGAGTGTGAGTTGGAGTCAGAATTAGAATGTGAGTTAGAGTTCGAGTTAGGGTGTGAGTTTGAGCGTGAGTTAGAGCGTGAGTCAGAATGTGAGTGAGAGTGGGAGTCAGGGTGTGAGTTGGAGTATGAGTCAAAGTTTGAGTAACAGAGTGAAGGTGTGGGTTGGAATTCGAGTTACGGTGGGAGTTGGAGTGCGAATCAGAGTGTGAGTAAGGGTGTAAGTTTGAATGTGAGTTTGAGTGCAAGTTGAATTGTGAGTTTAAGTGTGAGTTACACCGTTGGTTGGAGTGACTGGGTCAGACTGTGAGTTGAAGTCCGAGTTAGGCTGTGAGTTAGGGTGTGAGTCAAAGTTTGAGTAACAGAGTGAGAGTGTGAGTTACAGCGTGAGTCACAATGTGAGTTCAAGTGTAAGTTACAGGGTGAGTCAAGCTGCGAATCAGGCTGCGAGTTAGAGTGTGAATTACAGTGTGAGTAAGAGTGTCACATATACTTTCATTCCGTTGAAATATAAGTGCTTCATGATTTCTACAACGATCGAACAAGCTCATTTCTTCTTATCATTTCCGTTCAATACATCCTTCCTACATTATTTTCTGCGTAAGTTTTTGCAGTGGTTATTGATAACAGTTTTGCATTTAGTTTCTGTGAATGTTTCATCTGGAATAAGTTCTTTCGTGTATTCATAAATTGCAACGTAAACTTCAAGTGAAATCGGAACTCTGTTGGCATTCATTCCATTGACTGACATCTTCTTCAAGAAAGGAAGAGGGAGGATACCAATCAGAAGTCCACGAGAGAGGGTAGAAGGATTATTTTTGTGCCATTTCAAAATGTGATCAAGTTGCTCTTGCCATAGAAACACTCCACTACCTGGAATCAACTCCACCCGGAATTTTCCTCCTCTACGCCAATTAATAAGATCAACCAAAATATTATTGATTCTCCGAGTTTTAGAACACTGGGTCAACGATACACGGTGTTTCTGAATTTGAGACCGCGGACGATGGACTGGGGTTCGCATGTATTTGTTTCCAAGTTTCGAAGATCGTATTCGAATGGTTGGTGAGTGTCCCGCAAGTTTTGGCAATTCCCCGGTCTCGCATGGAACCAATGAAAATGCCTTGAATCATTTTATGAACAAATTGACACACCTGCTGAGCAACAATGGCAGCCAGAGAAGCCATGAAACGAAACCTGATTTGTTCTGTGAGACAGATTTCTCAAAGCATTCTCGTGTCTGTGAATCGTCCCTAGGTCTATTCATTGAACAATAGTCATTAGAGTTATTTCCGGCTAATGTTTCATCGTCGGATATCATTTGATGGTCAGACTGCAGTAACGCTCTGCGATGATGGAATTGTGAGGAATGGATGTTCTTTACAATTTCCTCATACGTCGAACTTGTTATCATGCTCTCGTCATCAAATGATTCTTCTCGTATCATCAATTGTCCCTTTTCCGAACACACGAGATGCTGTGCATTGAAAACGACTGGGGAATCGTTTACGTGTGCATCTGCATCTTGACGGAACGTATCATGTTGGTCGATCGTTGATAATTTGAAAATCTCATCTGGAAGGACGATGCAATTCCGCTTTCCAATTTCGATTCTTTCCAGGAATGCTCTGTTGTCTAGAACAAAATTTAAACCATTCAATTAGTCTGATGATCGACATAGGTCCCACATGGAGAGAAATTGCCATTGAACAGTGGGCCCAATTTGAAGTAAAAGTGATTCATTCATAGTAATCAAAAATTCAAGTAGTGAACCCGATGAACAAAAAGCATTGTTACGAATTTTTCAGAATATTAGGATTGGGAACTGCAGAGAATACGCGAAAAAGTAATGCTTGCTGGAAATATCAATAACACTTTCTAGAAATTCACGTTTCGACCTTCAGTTTTTACTGACCTCGGATCACTTTTTCTCCTCTGGTTACGTTACCCCGCTCATATCTCAGGGTCACGTCAGGGAGCAGATTCTTTTTTCACGTGCAAAAGAGTTTTTACCTTCGAAGTCGCCCTTGCACCACAGTTTTTACCGATTGAGATTTTTCTTCTCTCGAAATCTACGTTAGACCGAGTGGCTATATTCACATTCGTAATCAGAGTGTCACCCGCTGATATCATTGAACTGTAGTCCGACAGTGATCATCGTGAAATTGAGGAAGTAATTGTAATTACGTGACCTTGGACCTTTATTCCTTGGGAATTCTTTGAATGCATCTGTACTTTTTGTCATCATGACATGACCTTTTGCGACAGTGGTAATTAGTGTAATCAGAATCAGTGAAATCAGATTCGTAATCCTATGTGATTGATTACATTTTGTAGTCATGGTGTCAGGCCTTTCCTTTCTGTTGGATAGATCAAGCGAACATGATTCTTTAATCCGTCTCTCTTGCTCATTTGGACATTATGACAGAAGGCCGCAGATGTAATGGCCCGAAAATTCCATTTCCGCTTGATCTATCCAACAGAACGTGAAACGGATGCTCAACTTTTTTCTTCGAAGTCTAGCGAACATTTAAAAAAAAGCTCAATCGGATGAGAAAGGGGTGCAAGCACGACTTTAATGATGGACACCAAAATTACGCTCTTCGTTTTTTACGGGGTAAGAAGGATTGGGGTCATCGTTTTTCCCACTTATGATATTTCCCAAAACTCATTCCTTTATGGCATGTATCAAATCTCCCTCAATAGGTCCCTACATCGACCGAAGACTTTCAAAATTCACCGACGTCCCCTTTAACCCTCTGAGATGAATACTCGTTCCCATCATTCTACGCGCTTTCCGTAATGATTTGCCCTTACCTACTCCGCCGGCTGAAGTACAACTCAGTCCGACTGTCACCTTAGAAGGTTAAAATCTCGTCCCTGACATTCCTTCTATCCCAATGATAAAAATCACTCCTACCATGAAACTGTGATGTAAGCTGGACGACGCGACCAATACCCAACCACCCACGCCATGCATGCAGTAGGCGGCCCCAATCTCAGGCGCGCCGGAACTTCCCCGAAAGTACTCAATTGGGTCCGCTCGGGTGAGTTTGAGCGCGCTCGAGATCGCCCAACCCCGACCCACCCGCCAGAAACGATCAGATCTACTTTATCCCACGATAGGGTTGCATACGTCTTCCTCAGCTGGGCTGAAGTTCTTCAGCATGTTAAAACGGGGAAATTCCGAGATGAGAGTATTCACGATGAGAAAATACTCACTAGAAAGGGCCAGAACTCGTCCTGGATGTCTTCTTCCGGTGTCGCTAGAAGTAATTCGCGTGCAATGACTGTCCCAATAAATCTTATGTGCTGGTTCAATCGATAAAGTCTTGAAGCCAGTCCAATAAATGAGAGCCCAATGATACTGTTCCATTATTGAGGATCTCCGTGAGCTATGGAGTTGAAAAATCATGAGAAAATTTGATTTCAGAAATCATTGAACCACAAGTCACAACACTGTCGATATTTCATCGTTCAAGAAGCTGGTTTTCTCTCAGATGATATTTTAGGGATTTCTACAGGGTATCAATAATTGAATCAATAAATCGTTTGTAGGAAACAAACAAAACATTGACAATTAGCTGATAATTCTTTATTGATCTGTTGCTGTTGATATACTTCGAAAATAGAGATCTCGTGTATCGAAAACTGAGCAAACGCCATGTGCAGGACTGTTTCCAAATTTTCAAACTCTTGTAAACAAACGATCAATGAATAATTATTTTTAGAATATTTATTTACTCTTACCCGAGAAATCGCAAAATCATTTGTACTTTCCAATTGGCTCACTCGGAAATAAGGAAGAGGGATATTGTACCGTTGGGAGGTTGGATATGGGCCAGAAATCACTCGCCAGGTTACTTCACCAATGAAGAAGGCAGGAAACGAGGAAGGGAGTTTAACCTCAACGAAATTTGCGCCTTACCTGTTTGAAATTCAAATATTAAATCGTATATGGGCGTATTCAGCTTTAAATAAACATTCAATTTAATCCCCCCCTTCTATGTCAAAACAAAACAGAAAATAATATTTGAAGACAAAACATGTAAATCAAATTTTCTAGAGTATGAATAACCTCGCCGCGATTTTCTGATTTTTTCCAGTATTTTTTACCGTGATGTCAATGAAAGAATTAAATGTTAAAAGCGTAGGCGTGTTTTCAATATATACGAGAATTTACCTCGAGTCTAATTATATGAATAAAAAACGAAAAAATGCGTAACCTTTGGATCCGTTTGACAGTCCACTCTAAGTGTACGTGATGAATTGAATGTCAGAGAGTCTGAACTTGGTTCAGTTGGAATCTCATTATACCAGACGTTTTATGTATTTCTCAGGGGGTAGTGAATCTACATGGTTCGGAAACTTGGGAGTCATTTGGGGGTAAATTTAAAAGAAAAATTTAATTAAACAATGGTATCTGAAAGTTATGAAATCTCCACGTTTCAGACACTTTGAAATAATTTGGGGACAACCTTCAAATGCCATTTTATTGCTAACAAGATGGTCTTGGTAAGTTATGTTCAGATGTCCCCTGAGAGAGTGCACATACGACGTTTTCTCACGCGCAACATAAGAAAGACCATTTGATGATCCCAATAATCTACGTAACTATCGCATCTGAGATTATGTCTCTACTACTGCTCTCCGGCATTTAGATTACTGGGGTCGTCAGGTGCGGAGCTTCCTACAAGTTGTTCGGAGTCGATTATTGAAAGAGAGCTCAGTGCCAAAACACTTGCATGTTTTGAGTCTCAAGTATTTCCCCTTTTTCGGCTAGTACACAGTGAAACAATAATTCCCGTGTCTTTGCACCTCCTCCTGACCTTTCCCTCAATCTCTCGATTTTCTCGCTCTTGGTGGTCAATACTACGTGAAAATCGTTCAGCCGCTCTCTGTAGGGTAAGTCCGAGTGAGATGGCCATGCGCGTTCATTCTCAAACTGTAGATGGGGAAAATTCAAGAGTTGAAATATACGAGCCCTCAAATTTTTCACATCTGCCATTTGCGAATAAACGTGAATGCCCATGTCACCATGACTTACCCCACTGCTGCACTAGCTATGACTCTTACCCCTGTAGTCTGGCCGTGTGGATCTGAACGTCCTTATCCTAGAGCTGGGCCAGGAACTCCTCCATCAATTGGGACATCCTGAGTCCATTCTCCTCTGCAGATGTCTCCATCAACCCCTTCAAGATCTCCTTTTTCAACTCTTCATTCAATATCTCTAATTGCGAATCTTTCGCTTGGGATGTGATNGTGTTCAGCATCACAATCACATGATCCTTCTCCTATATATCATTCCCGAGAGCCTCCCAAAATGAGCCTTCGCTTGCTGCTCTAGCTGGCACTGTTCCTTCAGATGAACAATTCTCTTCAGAGCATCGTCCTGAATCTCTACCAGCAGAAACTCCAGTTGACTCTTCACCGTCACCATTTCCCTGGAGTGGGTTACAAGGTCTTCTCACCAGGTCTCAAATGGAGTGACTTTCTGTAGGCACTGTACACCTACTTCTTCGTCACTCTCTCGAGGTTCGGGGAGATAGTCTTGTCGGCTTCACTCGCTAACTGGTTCAGGTCTGAGTCGTACATGCTGAGGGTGCCCGCGTGGATGGGAACCAATGAGGATGTGTCTGCACTGATCACTGAAGACACTGACGAACGTCTGGAAAGGTCTGAATAGTTTGGCGACGTCAAGTCCACACTCTGGAAGACTTGGTGATGGGATTATTCTTCGGGGTCTCGTCACCCTCTTCTGTTAGAGAGAATTGTTTCTTTGAAGCTGAGGCACTATGGATTGATGTGGATGATTCTGATGAAGAGAAAATTACCGGTGCCGACTGCTGCATACTTGTCTGAGCCGGACACTGTTTCATCTCCTCCACAAGTTTATCCTTCGATTTTTCTTTGAACGCTCTCAAGTTATCCATCACCCGAAATTTTCTAAAAGATAATAGATATTTGTTCTGCATTTACGTGGATTTTCGGGTTCGATGAACACCTCCACCAACCTCTTTTCCTCGATTTCTAACATCAAATTATCCCTCTGACACTGGGGCGAGGAGATGCTGAGTAGAACCAGGGGATTTTCATTATCGGGTTGAATGGATTTTTGGGATTGTTTTTTCTTACGATTTCTGAGGCATTGAAGGAATAATTAATCAATCAATCGAGGATTATTGAATTTTAGATCGGAAATCGTGTCATGTTTGCTAGAAATCATGTCATAATGCTTGCCGGAAACCATTTATTATCAAATGTTTTGCTATATTTTCCTCTGTGAAGCTTTGTCGATCATGGGCCAATATCTTTTTATACCGACTGAAAGTTCTTTCAACCTCAGCAGATGCGATAGGCACGTACCGGGCAGCTTGAAAATCAGTTTCGGACCAATCCGGCAAGTCCTCACTACGCTGCCCTGTCTCCAAGTATCTGCTGATGAGTTTCATGATCCTGTAACGCTCGTTTGCTTCGAAAACATTGAACATTTTGTCCGTTACGCTGCGTGGAACATCAAGAGCCTCCGCTATCTCATTGAACATGTCTTCGACAATCTGAGTGGCAACATTGAGAGACCATCTCTCGACGTTCCAGTTCCGTGATTGTGGTAACGATTGAAGAGTAGTTGTTACAGATCGTCTCAAAAATCTCGTCAACACCTGGCAACTCGAACAACTCTTGTGCTCCCGTTACACATTCAGCGTCTGGTTCGAGCTCGGCAATTACCTCGGCAACAGTGTAAAAGTTTGCAGCGTAATAGATGGCAGCCTCAATCCATGTACCTCATCGTGTGAGTACTGGCTCAGGTGGAAGGGCAAGCCCAGGAGCCATCTCTTGAAACAGACGTATACGATTCGGCGCTTTTCGGAAAACTTTCTTAGTTTCCGAAATGATGTCGTTTGCTTCGGGATATGTGTCCCTAACTTCCTCAGCTACTAGATGCCACCCATGAGCAATGCAAGTCACGTTCAACATCTTCGGAAAATCATCTTGTAACTTCACGGCCGATAGTTTCATGTATCGCGCACTGTCCGTGTTGTACACCAATAGGCGATCGTGATGGATTCCGTTAGGCCAAATAATGCCTAATGCATCGTGGACGAAGGAAACAATTGTGTCGCTATTAGCCTGCTCTATCGTGTCACAATGAACTAACCGGGGAGTCCCTGGGCAATCTCCAAGTAAGGGTGTAACCACGGCATTCACTACGCATCGGCCAACCTTGTCTTTAGTCTCATCTACAGACAACGCAATGTGATGATCTCCAATTTCTTCACGCATTAGTTCGAGCTTGGCTTCGTAAATGAGATCTATGTAACCATCACGTAAAGTGGTTGAATCAGGCATGGCGTGCTTTGTCCATTTCTCCAAGAATGCACGGAAGAAAGGATTACGGAGTGTGTCCAGGGGAATGTCAGCTAGGAGGAGCGCGTCACACAACTCTGCCCAGAAAGCATTCTGAGGAGGAGACGATACAGAACATGCACCAGGGCTGGGGCGTGGGAGTGAGGCATTCAGTTCAGCAGCCTTAGTGTGTTTCTGAGTTGCCTCATGCTCTCTGAATACCTTCTTGATTAGTATGGATAATATCGTCTCACAGTATCGGCATATGACTCCATCGGGAGTAAGAGTGTATACCTCGTCCGACAATCGCAAATCTTCTGAAATGCGACGATAAGCTGCTTCTCGAGGTGCTTCAGGGTTGGCGGCGGCTGCCATTGCAGATTGATGCTTAAGGCGACTAATGTGGGCCGCAACCTTGCTACTGTTACCGTGTTTTATCCGCTTGTTGCAATATGCACACTCCACTTCATCGATATCCTCGTAAAGAGTATATGCTTCTTTATCAAGATTGAGCTCTGCGATAATGGTTCGCCACCTTTCTCTGAGTGGTAAAGGAGGAGGTGCCATTTCGATTGCATGCAAGTCTCGAGAAATTAGTCGACAGATGTTAGAGGTAGGGCGGGGGATGTGGATATTGTAATGGGGAGAACAGTTCTCGAAACTAGGGACTCAACGATGAATAGGGCCCCTTGAATTTCAGGGTTCTTGGCGGGATGGAGGATGAACGGGAATCTAGATGGAGAATTAGGTAAGGTGTTTTATAGGGAGGGGTACGGAAAAACATCAGGAAATAATATTGATGAAGATGAAAAGCTCTAGAGAGGGGAAGATAACACACCTGAAGCGGTCACAACTTCTTTCACACTCTGACTCACACTCAAACTCACCCTTCAACCAACACTCTCACTCTAACTGTTCCTCATACTCTAACTCACAATCTCACTCACACCCTAACTCGGAATTTAACCCACCCCAACTCGCACCCGAATTCGGACTCCAACCCTAACCTAACTCCCACTTTCACTCGGACTTGAACTCACGCTCGGACTCGACCTCACACTCCAACTCACACAGAAACTAACACTCTGACTCATAATTCAACTCACACTCTAACTCCCACTTTAACTCACACCCAAACTCGGACTCACATTCTGACTCACACTTCAACTCCCACTCTAATTCACGCTCTAACGCTCTAACTCACACTCTGACTCACACTCTAACTCACTCTGTAACGCACATCCACACTCTAACTCACTTCACTCTAACTCACTCTCTAACGCACATCCACACTCTAACTCACTTCACTCTAATTCACCCAAACTCGGACTCCAACTCACTCTCTAACTCCCACTTCAACTTCCACTCTATTTCACACCCAAACTTACACTCCAACTCCCACTCTATTTCACGCTCTAACTCCCACTCCAACTCCTACTCTAACTCCCACTGTAACTCCCACTTTGACTCACACCCTGATTAGGACTCCAACTCACACTCTGATTCATCTCTGACTCACAATCAAACTCGGACTCCAATTCAACTCAAACCCTAACTCACACTCCAACTCACACTCTGACTCACGCTCCAACTCACACTCTAACTCACACCCAAACTCGCACTTCAACTCACATTCTGACTCACACTGAAACTCACGATCTGACTCGAACTGAAACGCATGATCTAACTCACATTCTCACTGACCCTCCAACTAACTTTGACTCACACTCAAACTTGGACTCCAACTCACTCTCTAACTCCCACTCTGACTCGCACCCCGATTCGGACTCAAACTCACACTCTGATTCATCTCTGACTCACACTCAAACTCGGATTCTAATTCACACTCTGACTCACATTCCAACTCACACTTCAACTCACACTCTAACTGCCATTGTAACTCCCATTCTAACTCGCATCCTGATTCGGACTCCAACTCACACGCTGCTTCATCTCTGACTCATACTCAAACTCGGACTCCAATTCACACTCTGACTCACATTCCAACTCACACTTCAACTCAAACCCAAACTCACACTCTAACTTCCATTTCAACTCCCACTCTATTCCACGCTCTAAGTCCCACTCCAACTCCTCCTCTAACCAACACTTTAACTCACACTCAAACTCGGATTCCAACTAACACTCTGACTCACATTCCAACTCACACTTCAACTCACACTCTAACTCCCACTCTGACTCGCATACTGATTCGGACTCCAACTCTGATTCATCTCTGACGCATACTCACACTCGGACTCCAATTCACACTCTGACTCGCATTCCAAGTCACACTTCAACTCAAACCCAAACTCACACTCTGACTCCCATTTCAACTCCCACTCTATTTCACGCTCTAACTTCCACTCCAACTCCTACTCTAACTAACACTTTAACTCACACTCAAACTCGGACTCCAACTCACTCTCTAACTCCCACTGTGAACTCCACTGATTCGAAATCCAACTCACACTCTGTTTCATCTCTGACTCATATTCAAACTCGGATTCCAACTCACACTCTCACATTCCAACTCACACTTCAACTCACACCCTAACTTACACTCTGACTCATGCTCCAACTCCCACTCTAACTCACATCCACACTCGCACTCCAACTCGCACTCTGACTCACGCTCCAACTCACACTCTAACTCACACCCAAACTCGCACTCCAACTCACACTCTGACTCACACTGAAACTCACGATCTAACTCACATTTTCACTCGCCCTCCAACTCACTCTGAATCACACTCCAACTCACACTCTCACTCACACTCAAACTCGGACATCAACTCACTCTCTAACTCCCACTGTAAATCCCACTCCAACTCACACTCGGATTCGCAACCTGATTCGGACTCCAACTCACACTCTGATTCATCTCTGCCTCACACCCGAATTCGGACCCCAACCCACACTCACACTCTGACACATATTTCAACTCCCACTCTTATTCCCGCTCTAACCCACACTCTGACTCACACTTCAACTCCCACTCTATTTCACGCTCCAACTCCTACTCTAAGTCACGCTCTAACTCACACTCTGACTCACACTGAAACTCACAATCTAACTCACATTCTCACTCACCCTCCAACTCACACTCAAACTCACACTCTATCTCACACCCTAACTCAGACTCTAATTCACACTCTGACCCATACCCCAACTCACACTCTGACTCCAAGATACCGGGAGGACTTGAAGATACCGCTGCCACTTTCCAGTGAAATGGCCAAAATCTTATGCAACCTCGCGCAGCGCGAACTTGAATTGCTAGTTCTTCTTCATTCCTTTATGGCTGTAAGCCCTAATGGGTATATGTGCCTTCGTAAGTTTTGTGAGTTTTGTGATGCATTCATTGTGGCATCTCCCTTATGCCACAATGGACGCATTGTAACACTCGTGCAACGCACTGCAATATTAGATTATTTTTCTATTATCCTTGACAATTGGAAAAATCGCGACCGTCAGAAATCATCGAAAAACAGTTGACTGCAGCCCATTTTCCGTGTCGGAGAGAACGATTCTCCTTCTTTGGTATAGGAAAAACTTCTGTACAGAACCGATGCCAAACTACAGCGGCATTTTTCCACATTTATCGTGAGTGAAATCTATTATTCATTATCACGCCGTGTATGAAGTGACGCTTTACACGCGTAATTAGAATACGATCACGCAATTTCAAGTTGAAATATCACCGATTCAAGTCTATTTTTTTATTTGCTATCTCTACAAATCTTGCGAATTCTCACACAGTGGAAATTAATTGCGGTCGGAAGACAGATCCAAGCTCCAAGAACATTTTCTGGGTTTACGCAATAGGTACTCCCTGAGATTCAAAGTCGGTGAAAAATAACGGAAGGAGCACGTTTTTGGAATTTTGCATATTTTAAAATTAAGGCTTTACTTACTTTTCTGCTCTACTTTTCTGATGACTGTCGAAATCTCTCCAAGCACACGCACCTCAAAAATCGTTCACATGTCACTTGGGATCTCACAGAATGCAAACAAAGAGGTGGGATAATATTGGGATGTAGCTATGGGATGAACGCTTGGAAATCTGTTGGAGAAATTTCAAGGAGTTTAAATTATTTTTTTTTGGTCTGGAAATTCGATTTATATGATATTTATTACGTCAATGATCTCCGTCCGGCGATCGATGTTTACCCTGTTTGAATGCTGTCGGACAGATTTTCACTTGTTTGTGCAATTTTCTTTTTTTTCTGTGTGTGTGTGCGAGAGAGAGAGAGAGGTGTAGTGAACGATGAATGAAAGTCACCAGATTCCCAGTTCACCCATCCCAGATTTACTACATGTCCTTGAGATGAAATGGAACACTCTATTGGAAGATTCTATTTGCAGCCATGAGGGACAGTCGTCTTTTGTATGACGATGAAACAGAAAAAATGTGATGAAAAACTTCGCAAAATTATCACGAAACTTTTTCTTCTCAATTCGAAGTTCAGAGTGAATGAAAACGTCCTGAATAATCATCTTTCCCATGTTAATTCTCAATGTTGACCATGAAAAACTATTCTCATTTCGATGACAGAAATAATATTATTAAAGAAAGTCTGAAAGAAGTATTTAAAAAAAAATCTCTCTGACATATGCCCTTTCGGGTCTTTACGTTTTGTTCCCTTCTCCTGCGGTACCATGGATGGCTTTCCCCTCAACTGTACTGCATTTATACAAGGACCGAGGGAAACAATGGGAAACCTCAGCCGTACAGCAGACCGATAGTGCAGGGTCCCATTGTACCCTTCAGTCACACTGGCTAAGTGCCTAACCCTCAGAAATTTTTGTGCGAGTGGTGTTCCTGAGCAGACACCCATCTAAGTACTAATCCAGCTCAACGCTGCTTAGCTTGGATGTCCGCCGGAGCAACACATTACTCGCCCAACCATCACTTTCGGTCCTGCAGGTAGTATTTACTTGGCAGTTTCATTCCACTTGGAGGTTCGAAGTGATTGAAAATGGGCAGAATGACAATCTCCATGGTCACCAAGAACTGCCGAACCATTTTCTCATCTTTTTTTTCGCAATCTTGAACAGAAAAGGAATTCTCCATGGCAATAAAGGAAAAATGGCAATAAAGGAAACAAATCCATGCTTAAAATTCAAAGTGTCGATAATTTTGCCAATTTCGACCGAATATGCAGAGAAAGCCTGAGAATTCCAAAATTTAGTCTGATTCTCAAGGTTCTCTTCTTAGAGTATTCAGAAAGAAATTTCTAACAGTAAATGACGCCCATGAAACTGGATAGAAGTACCCTGGAAAGTATCTAGATTCCTAGATCTGGTTCTCTCCTAAAAACATAGCGAAAGTCGTGCGTCAGAGCGAGAGTCTATATTTTATTCTCAATTCCCTCTCAAAATCTAAAGACAGCCCATCTTCAATGCGAGAGTATGAACAAAAATCTGGTATTTTTCCAAGACCCTAGAGGATTCTAGGAATTGAACCTAAAGTCACAAATATACCGGGGTACCTCGAAGAAGACCTGGAGAATGTCCAGGTGAAACCCAGAGTTACTCCGAAATTCTTCACATTACTCTAGTTCCCTCCAAGAATGTAGGGAATTTCAAGAACGACGGTTAGAGTCGCACACACCCGGTACCTCGCTCAAGACCAGGAAAATGTCCAGAGAAAAGCCAGAGTTGCTGTGAAACTCTTAACATCACTCTGGCTTTCCTCTGAAAACCTACAGAAAGCTCAAAGGCAGAGCATGAGTATGAAGAGAAATCCGGTGATCCTCCAATAAACTAGAGAATAAAAAGAGTTAGGCATGGAGATTCAAATACAGCAGGGTTATTAGCTAAAAACCTAGTGAATATCCATAGGAAGCCCAAAGTTGAAAATAAATGTTCAGGCCAATGGTACAGCGAACATTCTCAGGGTATTTCACAGCGATCTTCGGAAGGCGAAGGGTTCAGAGAACAAAGTGAAGAGACCATTATCGTGCTATACCCGAAATGTTTTGATTTTTTTCTCTGAACCCATTAGTTCCAGAGATCTATTCAGATTCAAGAAATGAAGAAGTTTGAGACTCTGGAGTATTTTGCAAATATTTTCGGAGTGAAGAGATTTAGGAGAAAGTGTCAATAAACCTTCATTGTAGGAAATTTGAGGGGCTACAAAAAAGATGTCTACACATTTTCTTCTCAACCCACTAGTTTCAGAGATATCTGCAAGATACTCGGAGAAAAGAGTCTGAAATCAATTTGCAAATAATTTCGTCAATATTTCCGAAACTAGTGAGTTTAGGGGAAAATGTCAGAAAACCTTTTTTGTTGCCGTTTGAATTTTCTACGAAGCGATCATTGAAATTTTTCTCTGAACCCACTAGTTTCGAAGAGATTTGCAAAATTGTTGGAGAAAAAAAGTCAAAAACAAATTTGCAAATTATTTTCTGAGTATCTCTATTTGTGGCTTTACCCGTTTCTGATCATCTGGGGATAGTCAAACATCTCAATCTCTTCAAACCCCAGAGTCAGTTGAAAATTTCCTGGGGTGGATGTTTCCCAAGTGTTTTCAGAGAAATTTTTGTTGTACCATTGACTGGAAAAAAGATTGAGATGCTCAAAACTGTGCAGACAATATTGGAGAACTGTTCTGCAGTAACTGATGCACATGGAGATGCAACTGGCCTGTAGGTGTTTGGATCAAGTCTGCAAATATGAAGTATTAAGTCTGAAAATAATTCTGGATTGGGTTGTGGGTTTAGGTAAAATGTGGGGAGACATTTTTTATACAACTATTTTGCCAATATCTCTGAAACTAGTAGGTGTACGGGAAAATGTCAGCAAGCCTGTTTTGTAGCTCTTTAAATTTTCTACAAAAAATGCGTGTTTGAAACGTAACTCAACCTCTCCAAGACCAAGGTCGATCAGCTCGGCCAATTACGAAAATCATCGGCCTTTTCCAGGTTAACGCTCAGGTCTAGTAGAGTCACCGTAAATCAACGCGAGTCAGTACATCACGGTCTGTCGTATAGCACGTTTTGAATGGAATTCAACTCTGTAGAGTTTAGACCACAGTACATTAGCGTCTATTAACTCGGCGATAGAAATTCAGTAAAAGAAAATCACGTTATTTGTTGACCATTCAACCAGTGACTCACAGTGCTAAAACTATAGACAATTAATTAACTCAGCACGATCAACAAGTGACAAGCTGTTTTTGTAAATTTTACAAAGCGTGGTTCGAACTCGAGAATAAATGCACGTGGATATTAGTTCAAGACTCTCAACAATTATTTCACACCGACGATCCTCTAACCTCCCAATCCACCCTAAATCTAGTTCCTCACCAAACAAGGCGTCCTGGCATTTTTCCCTAAACTCGCTAGTTTCAGAGATATTCACAAAAGAGTTGAAGAAAAGAGTCCGAAATTGATTTGCAGATAATTTTGTAAATATCTCTAAAACTAGTAGGTTTGGTGTTAATGATTAAGCGCAGTCAATAAGGTTGAGCGAGTGATACGAGGTAATGAGTGTAAATGAAAGTAATACCGATTAGATAAACGTCAATCGGCACGTCTGCCTTGGAGGGTTTATTCAATACGACTGACTACAGAGTATGGTTCTAACGAGTGTGTGTACGTGTACTCAATCACACTAACACACTTGTTATTACAATACAGCGGCGTCGCTCTCAACACTTCCCCTCGATGCAGGTGTATCCTCTCGTTGATTGGGCTGGAGTCCTATCTTCTCACTCAGCTTCTTCAGTTTTAACGGACCCACTGGCTTCGTCAGGATGTCTGCAGCATTCTCTTCAGTTGGGCAGTACTCCAGTCGTACCATCCCTTTGATCTCTAGGTCTTTGTATCCGAGTGCTCGAGTGTGGATGTTTTGCCCTATCACTCTGCCCTCCGCTGCTAAGACTGCTGATTGCTCCCTGATTGTCTTCAAAGAGAGTGGTGGGCTCCTCTTGTGGTTCCTCAAAGAAGTCCAGGAGTTCTCTCAGCCATTCGACCTCCTTGCAGGCCTCTGATACTGCGATGATCTCCGCTTCAGTTGAGGAAAGCGCCACACATGTTTGCTTCTTGCTGGTCCAGCTGATTGTTCCACCATTATGTTTGAAAACAAAACCAGTGTTGGATTTTCTCGTGGTCTTATCCTCGGCGAAATTGGCGTCCACGTATCCCACAAGAGACTGATGTTCTGACGTTTTGTCACTCAGTTTGAGTTCATAGTTCTTGGTTTTCTTCAAGTAGCGGCAGATTCTTTTGACCTCATTCCAGTCCACTTTCTTGGTGTCAGTGGAGTGTTGGGCAAGTATTGCTACCGGAGCTGCGATATCTGGTCTGGAGTGCACTGAGAGATATAGTAATGATCCAATCATTCTGGGATAATGCTCGTTTGGTTCATCTGGTGAGTCTGATCTTAGTTTTTCATATCCTGGATCCATGGGATAGTCCGCGCCCTTAGCATCTTGTAGGTTTCCACGGTTCAAGACCTTTTGGATGTAGTCTCCCTGGTGAATTCTGAATGCTCCGTCTGTGTCTCTGTTTACTTGGACCCCCAGGTAGCATTGTATTTCTCCCAGGTCTGTGACGTTGAATTTCTTATTTAGTAATTCTCTGACCTGGTCGGCGAGGCGTTCAGTGGATGCGGCGACGATTATGTCATCTACGTGTACCACCAGATAGATAATCGAGCTGTTTTTATGGTATCGATATAGACATGGGTCACACTTGCTCTTTGTGAACCCATAACTGGTGATGACTGTATTCAGTTTTTCATTCCATGCTTTTGCCGCTTGTTTCAACCCATAGATACTTTTGTTCAGCTTACAACCCCAATCGTCTCGTGCTTCATCAATGAATCCTGGTGGTTGTCTCATGTAAATCACCTCTTTTAGTTCCCCATTCAGGAATGCAGTTTTCACATCGAAATGTCTCACAGTATACCTTCTCTTCCCAGAGATTGACAAGAGGGTTCTGATTGTGGCTGGTTTCACTGTTGGTGCAAAGACCTCGTTATAATCGACCCCGTACTTCTGGGAGAATCCTTGGGCAACGAGTCTTGCTTTGAACCTGTCTGGACGACCGTCTGAATGTTTCTTTACTGTGAAAACCCACTTGCAGCCAATCGCTTTCTTGTTCTTTGGTATTGGCTCAAGGTCCCAGGTTAGATTTTCCTCTAGTGAATCGAGTTCTTCATTCATTGCATTTTTCCAGTTTTCAGCGTATTTTCCTGCCAGTGCTTGTTTCAGCGTCTTGGGTTCTAGACCGTCTTTAGTATCTTCAAGGTCTTCTTCGGAAGAGTCGGATGATCCATCCGTTGTTTCTTTCTGAGGAGATGTGTCTGTTGAACAGCTGGGCCTCTTTGTTTGCATTCTCGCTGATAGTGGAGTGTCCTCTGAGTCTTCACTGGGTGTGACGTCGATGACGGGAATTGTTGACTCATGATTCGCCACTTCCCCTTGAGTTATTAATTCTCGTTCATCTCGTTTTGTTGGGATGTAGGGGGGAAGGTTAATTGATACCTCATTTTGTTCGTCTTTCGGTGTTTCTCGGGTGCTGTCATGTGAGATGATGATCTTTTCCTTCTCCCCTCGTTGTGTCTCCAAAAATTTTACGTCTCTGTTGATGATTATTTTTCCAGATGATCTGTCTAGTAGTCTGTAGGCTTTTGATTCTTTTGAGTAGCCTATCAAAATGCACTCTTTTGCCTTCTTGTCCAGTTTTCTTCTGTTTTGTTTAGGGATGTGGGCGTATGCTCTGCATCCAAAAGCTCTGAGGTGGCTTACATCTGGTTTTCTATCGTAGAACAGTTCGTAAGGAGTTTGGCGGGGCAGTGGTTGTGATTGCTTCAAGGACATCTTCTCCATCCATAAGTAGTCGAATTTTGAAGCACCACGTGGAATAATTATCACCGTTGAGCTTCTTCATTCCATAAGTCCCCTTGTGTGATGAATTTTCGTCCCCCATTTTTATGTGATTTGAGTTTTGAAAAGTAATTAATGTTCTTGTACCTCTATTTATTAACCCACTTATCTAACCTTGCACTGCCTTTAGATTTAATCAAAAAAATTTTGAATGAAGCGAGTGGCCCATAACCTGTTAATGATTAAGCGCAGTCAATAAGGTTGAGCGAGTGGTACGAGGTAATGAGTGTAAATGAAAGTAATACCGATTGGATAAACGTCAATCGGCACGTCTGCCTTGGAGGGTTTATTCAATACGACTGACTACAGAGTATGGTTCTAACGAGTGTGTGTACGTGTACTCAATCACACTAACACACTTGTTATTACAATACAGCGGCGTCGCTCTCAACATTTGGAGGAAAATGTCACAAGACCTTTTTTGGAGCCCTTTAAATTTTCTACAAAAAATGGATTTTGACATTTTTCTCTAAACCCGCCAGTTTCAGAGATATTCGCAAAATAGTTGAAGAAAAGAGTCTGAAATTCATTTGTGAATAATTTTGTAAATATCGCTGAAACTAATGGGTTTAGGGGAAAATGTAAGAAGACCTTTTTTGTAGCCCTTTGAATTTCCCACAAAAAGTTTCTCTATATTTTCCCCTCAACCCACTAGTTTCAGAGATATTTACGAAACCATTTCCGATTAATTTCTGACTTTTTTTCTTCAACTATTTTGCAAATATCTCTGAAACTAGTGAGTTTAGGGGATAATGTCAAGAGACATTCCTTGTAGAAACTTTAAAGAGCTAGAAAAAAAGTTTTTCTGACAGTTTTTCCTGAGCCCACTTGTTTTAGAGATATTTGCAAAATAATTGAAGAGGAAAGTCGGAAATTAATTCGCAAATTATTTTGTAATTATCTCGGCAGTGTGTGAGTGTAGTGAAAATTATCAAGAGATCTTTTTTTTTAAGCAAAAAAAAAAGTTCTCTGACAGTTTTTCCGAAACCCACAAGTTCGAGAATTATAAACCGACTCAATATTTGATATTCGCAGACTTGATATAATAGGCATCTACCGGTTAGCTGCATCTCCATGTCCATGAGTTACTGCACAACTGATTTCCAATATTGTCTGCACAGTTTTGAGCATGAGAGACATTTTTCCAGTCAATGGTACAGCGCTTGAAAACATTCAGGGAACTTCCGCCCCAGATATTCCACTCACGTCGGAGTACACAGTGGTTGAGAAGGTCCAACATCCCCAGATCATCATCCCTATACTCTCCAGTAACCCCCAATAATTTCAAAAAGAATAATAAAATGAAACACAAATATCCATATCACGAAATAATTATTGATTTTTTTTATTGCCTCACGAAGTGACTCCAAAACTCAATCAAAAAATCTGGATCCACCCGTAATAATTACCTGCTGTCACAGTCCTCTCTATTTTTTAATAATTATTTTCGATGTGGCAATAACCTTCCATCAACAAATCACAGAAATCATATTATGACAGATCGAAACGTCAATATTTCAAATTTTCCCACCCCTATTTGTCGCTCACTTCAAACACCTATTTGTAGCTAACTTCTGATACCTGCCGTTTTCATAAATGAAGTCTCCGGCCCTAGTTATAACCCATTGGTAACACGTAGCCTTGTCCTGCGAGACTTGGATTAATCTCTAGTCCTGTGTTCGTGCCTCCGGGATTGCCATTTGAGCTAACACTCGCAACCTTTATTACTGGAGCCGCACTTAATCTTTCCAGGCCGAAATTTTTTCCTCCAAATCGCGAGTTTATATCCGACATTGGGCTTCTGAGTCCCATTTCCGGCCTACCGAGTCCGTAACCCATTCCGAATGTTCGTCCTATGTCTATATCTGGTCTTCCCGTCGCGTAATTCCTGGCCAACGTCGGATTGTATGGTCCCAGTCCCAAAGCTGATCTATTGAATCGGTAGTTATTTCCGTACGCTGAGGCCGGTTGCCCCAATCCTAGATCCGGTCTATTAAACCTTGTGAAAATTCCCGATGTTGGGGGAGGTAAATGCGAACGGTTGGGAAATACCAATTGACGTGGGCGCGACCAAAGTTGTGCTCATTCTGGAATGTAGCGTTGTAAATGTTATAGTCGTATTTGCTGTGCATGATGCAACTGATGGATTAGTCTTTGATGCCTCGCAATTTACCGGTTCCGTTGGAACTTCTGTCGTTACCCCGTTTGACACCCCGTCCATGTCTATTCTAGTTAATTATAATCCTGAGAGGTACGGTCTCGAGTCAATGTTCCGTCAGTCGCGTCGACGAGTCCGACTGGTCAAAGATCGCGTTGAACGGGTGGGAGGAATTTTGAGACTTTTTGGTACTTACGCAGACCCAAAGACGGCTATCAGAAGCCAGATGTGCATCTTTTCGTCCTGGATCTCGTTCGTTGTCTCTGCGCGTTGCTTCTCTGCTAATTGTCTCTGCTACCGGATTTGGCGAATTGTCTCTGGTAGTTGTCTCCGCTAGCGGTTTTCTGCTAGTTGTCTCTGCTACCCGATTTGGCGAGTTGTCTCTGCTTTCAAACTCGGCTGTTAGCTTCTTGTGATGACGTGAAGCCGCTGTTTTCTTGCGAAATCTACTTTTTGGGCGTTCTCCCTTCCTCTCTTTCTCTTTCTCCTTCTCTTTCACAAATGTGAAGTGTTCGATACTCAACCGTATCCTATGAGGTTGAAGCAAGAGATTGAATTGTGTCGTCTGCTTTTTGACCGTCGGCTCTTCTCGTTACACGCGTATACCACTAGGTTCTTCACTGTATCCCTTCATCTCTGGAATAGCATCACATAAAATTTTCCTTGTGCTTGCACTCGATTCCGCGAATGAGTGCCAAACTAGTCGGGTACCAATGTGACGTTTTGAGTTTTACCCGGAGGTAAAACTCAATGATATTTTATTTTCCTTCGTACTCTGTCTACTGTGCCTTGTACTTTGTACTATTTTATTCCTGCCCTGTAATCCTCTGTACGGTCACTTAAACCTCGGCTAACTTCGGCGGTGAGCTCACGGGGGATTCGCTCACTCGGAGGGATGTTACGAAAAATATGAAGGGATAAGTCCATAATAAACACTCGCATATTTAATCGGTAAAAGGATGGTATATTATTCGTTGGTACACGACTCGGTTTACTATGGGTTGGCATAACGCGTTATTAAGAGACTCGACTAGGAACTTCGACTCGATTTTAATGGCTTGGCTGAAGGCCTGAGCTAGAGGTCCGCTCGACTTTGCTCCTGATCGTACTCTGGTGCTTCCAGAGTCCTCAAAATTTGGCAAAGCCCCAGTTTGCTGAGCTAAGCAGTCTCACGGCTTTCTTCACTAACACTGTCTCGCATCATCATTGGCAGAGACTCAAACAGTCAAACAGTTCATCGTTCTGAACTAGACTCTTGAAAAACCGTAGGACTGCTCACCACGGTGTCCAAATGACACCGTGGGATTGCTGACCAGTGTCTGGATGACAGGAAAGAGAACTCATATTTCTTGTTCCCACCATCCAGCATTATATTATTATTTTACATGATTACGAACTAAATCAAAGTATTGATCAATCCCAATACGTCACATGAAAAATTGTAAAATCTTCGAAATTTTCAAAATTTTGAAACTTTATAAAAAATTTAGTTTTCAAAATTTTTCAAATCTTCAAAATTGTCAATATTTTCAAAATTTTCAAAATCTGAAAATTAAAAATTTTTGGACATTTGAAATTTTTTAAAAAATTTTCAAATTGGAGAATTTCAAAAATTTCAAAAATTTCAAGTTTTGGAAATTTCGACAATTTTGCAAATTTCCAACTTTGAAAAATTGAAAAAAAAATTGAGACCCCCTCCTTTTTTTAAGTAAAAATTCGTTCTCTTAGTATTAGAGATATTTTTGAAAAACTCACCAACTCAATTTTTTCGATTGTGATTTCTCAATGTCTAACCTCCTACCACCCCTCTCCCTCGTTGCAAAATCCCCCCTCCACACATCTGAAATTTCCAATATTTAGGCACCCCTCCGGATGTATGGGGCACTTACGCCCTTGAAATACCTCGGCCGCAATTTTTTAGTCCGATTTGAAAATTTTCTAAAATTAAGGAAAATTCAGTATTGGTTTTCGAAACTAATTGTGTTTAAAAACAATCCTCGAATTCGTTAGTTTTTATGATCCCACCAAAAATAAAGTTTAAGAACAGGAATTTCTAAAATCTAGAAACTAGTTGGTCAGATTATAAAATTAAGGGAGTAATCCGAAAATATTATCCGAGAATTCCTCGAATAATTTGTAATTTCGGAATCGAATATTGTAGTTACTCTACCAATTTATAATCTGAAAATGATGATTACGAAATTCCTTCTTTAGTGAGGAATTGGAAATTTCTAATCTCAGCTATAATATGTAATTTGCTCCAGAAAATTTTTGTTTCCTTCACAATGAGTATTTTTTGCCAAAAGAATTCTCAGTTACTGGAGGAATTCCGAATGGGCCTTGTAAATTATATGTATGGATTCGATTTCATTTTTCATTCCCAATAAAATTCTGATATAATTCTTGTTGCAATTATTATCGATTATTATGATTTATCGAAACTGATAATCGAAAATCACAAATTAAAAATTCTCAGTGTAATGAAATCGCTCTCGATGAAATTTTATACATCACATATATTTAGTCATTTTCAAGTAATTCGATTACAAATGTAATTCGAAGTTCCCATCCCTGACGTAACCTAATTCAGACCATTGTCCTCTTGAAACTGAAAACTGTTATCACTCGAAGAGAAGAAAAAAAATTGACCACTGAATACTGAATTAATTTTTCGTTTTACTCTAATAAATAATTTGAAGTGAGAATAAAACGTGTCCCGTGATTCTCCAGAACATCGCAAACCCCATTTAAATGCACTGGTGGCAACACTTGGACGTTGGATGTGAGGCTCAGTTGGACAGGCGCTGCCAACGTTGCAACTTGATTCTCCGACTTTATAATGTGAATCGCGAGAATGTGAATATTAGCCCGCGCTATGCATGTATCTTTTTTACTTTTAATTAAAAAAATACAATAGTTATACCGTTGAAAAGCTCATAGGCGTTTTATATAATGTAAGTTCTCGTTTTTACTGTAACGAATGTCGATCATTTAGAGGTAGTGGAGGGGGAAGTTCTGTCGTGTATAGATTTTTGAAAAAAAAACATAGAAATAAAAAAGCAAGCCAAGTCAGGAATTTTGAATAAATGGTGATAGTTCACAATCAGGTTTCTATAACAAAAATAGTTCTCAATGGTATAAGTATTCTAAAAAAATTTTCCATGAAATAAAAAATCAGTAGGAGCAGGACCAACGGCCTTGGCGCGGATCAAAGGATGAGGGATTAGATTGATACAGATAGTGAGCTGAAAAACTCCGCGCCAAGAACGTTGGTACTTTTCTTTTTCTTATTTCATTTTCTTATTTCATGGAAAAAATTTTTAGAATACTTATTCCATTGAGAACTATTTTTCTTATAGAAACCTAATTGCGCACTATCACAATTTATTCAAAATTCCTGACTTGGCTTCCTTTTTTATTTCTATGTATTTTTCAAAAAGTTCGACTTCCCAGTAGAAATCAAACAAAACTTTTCCTTGTCCCAGTTTAATTACAAAAACAGTTTTTGCGTTTTTCGGCAGATTTCATTATTTTCTTCAAAATAAGCAAGGACTGTTTTTACATCCACTGAAATTTGTTCTTGCCAATTCAATTTAACTCATTCATTTTTCATAAGATAGAACATTTTTTGAATCAACAATTGAAGGGAAATAGACAGTTCTACTTCAGATTTATTGTCTCCACCGAATTTCAATTTTTAATCATCTATACATAATTTTCATTTTTTTTCATTTTTACAGCCTCCGAGTCCTTTTTCGGGTACCATTCGGCACTCTACCCAACCCTATGCATGCGGCTGTGAATTCTACACTGTAACGCATTCGCACTCCTATAGAACATAGAAGTAGCATGGGGAAACCACAGAGAACCCATGCCAGTACAGGCGGTTCCTCCATTAGCAACCTCCCGCTCGCTGGAGCCTTCCGTTGAAAAATTCTGTTCCACGGGGAATCGAGCTCACAACCGTTCGCACACTACACTTGCGTCTAATCCACTCGGCCACCGACGTCGGTTATTTAATAATTTTCTGACTTGATTTGGTCCCTCATTCAATTTTTGCTCTGATGATTCCTATGTGGATTGTATTTCTTGGAAAGATGAATTGATTTACTTATAGGAATAGTCGAACAAAATGTTTACAAAGAATTCTTTTTGAAAACATCTGTTTTTTTCTTTTTTTCTTTTTAAAAATATTAGGGAAACATTGTGTGGAATGGACTCTTCTGAATTCTTGTTTGAATTTTTATAACCAAGGAACGAATTTATTGATTGAGCTCAGTCTAAACTTATTACAAACGGGCTGACTATATTTTAATTTGAAAAAAAAATTCTATTTCATCAACACTTCAATAAGACATCAACATTTTGAAGAAGGGTTCAAAGTGTCCATTTAATCCCACCCTCTCCTACTAATTTTTCTCAATAATCACAAAATTGTTTGCATTTCACTGTCACTTAATTTAGAGATTTTTTTTCCACGGAATGAAAACATTTTCTGTTACACTCGGAGAAAAATAAATATTTTCTTTTCCAATTTAACTATTCACGGACATTCAATACTTAATCACACAATATTTTCGACACATCTCACTTTTGTCATATTCCAAACATAAACCGATAACCTCACAAACAGTGCATAAACTACCTTTACTTCGGAGGTCCGCATATGAATATATAATAGATATGGCGGAATGAAATTCGAATTTTCGACGAGAGAAAACAAAATAGAACACCGAGTCGATTTTCCGTTTCATTCTAATAAGTGATTTAACGTGAAGAAGATCATTTTCCGTGGTTCTCCATAACAACATCACAACCCACATTCAAATGCACTGGTGGCAACAATTCAACGTTCGATATGAGGCTCAGTTGGACCGGCGCTGCCAACGTTATAACTTGATTCTCCCACTTTATAACGTGAATCGCGAGAATGTGAATATCAACCCATTGCTATGCTAAAAAAAATACCATAGTTACACCGTTGAAAAGTTTATAGGCCATTTATATAATGTAACTAACGACACTTTCCCGATTTATCGTCCCGTTTTCATTACACCGAATGTAAATCATTTAGAGGTAGTGGAGGGGGAAGTTCTGTCGCGTGTAGATACGTGCTGCGCTCGGCCAGATGTTTTATACAGTCGGCATCAAAACTTTTCTTGGCCGATACGCTGCCGCGTATCTCGATCCGGTAGGGCTCTTCAATCAGTGAGGATATAATACGTTAGGCTCATTAGCCTGGTGGGGATGTAAAGCGGTAGTGTTATTGGGTTGGTGGTTTTATAGCGTGGTAGAATTGTAGGAAATCAGATTTCGTGACACGTTCGTCCGCGCCGTAATTTAGTAGGATTTAAAAATGGTGGGGTTTCCAAATGGTAGAGTTCTAGTTTTTAAGAACTGAGTGGGTTATTATAGTATATTTCGTAACGAGTGCAAAAAAGTATTTTTTGGTGAGTGGGAGGTTTATATCACGAGCCGAAGGCGAGTGATATAATCCCATGAGCTAAAAAACATTTTTTTGTCATTCATGCCCGTTAAGTGGCGTTTTCGTGGTGTGTTTTAGAACCCGTAAGTGGGATTTACCAGGCCATGGGCCGGTAAGTAAAAACTAGCCCCGATTTCACGATTTACGGGCCATGGCCTGTTAAATAAGACGTGAAGTGAGTCCCTCTTACACTGTAGCTCGTGCGGCTGAACTATAGTTTGCCACCAAAAGTGGCAAAACCGTTTTCATTACACGGAATGTAAATCATTTAGAAGTAGTGGAGGGGGAAGTTCTGTCGCGTATAGATACGTGCTGCGCTCGGCCAGATGTTTTGTACAGTCGGCATCAAAACTTTTCTTGGCCGATACGCTGCCGCGTATCTCGATCCGGTAGGGCTCTTAAATCAGTGAGGATATAATACGTTAGGCTCATTAGCCTGGTGGGGATGTAAAGCGGTAGTGTTATTGGGTTGGTGGTTTTATAGCGTGGTAAAATTGTAGGAAATCAGATTTCGTGACACGTTCGTCCGCGCCGTAATTTAGTAGGATTTAAAAATGGTGGGGTTTCCAAATGGTAGAGTTCTAGTTTTTAAGAACTGAGTGGGTTATTATAGTATATTTCGTAACGAGTGCAAAAAAGTATTTTTTGGTGAGTGGGAGGTTTATATCACGAGCCGAAGGCGAGT